>NW_027618444.1:0-72902 GCF_964187855.1 Myxine glutinosa | reverse complement strand
GTGGTTTTTCAACACTATCACAAGTGCAAAAAGTGTTTTTTCCACACTAATACAAGTGCAAAAGTGGTTTCCTGCACCAACAAGTGCGAAAAGTGGATTTTCAACACTAACACAAGTGCGAAAAGTGGTTTTCAACACTAACACAAGTGCGAAAAGTGGATTTTCAACACTAACACAAGTGCGAAAAGTGGTTTTTCATCACTATCACAAGTGCAAACAGTGTTTTTTCCACACTAATACAAGTGCAAAAGTGGTTTCCTGCACCAACACAAGTGCGAACAGTGGTTTTTCAACACTAACACAAGTGCGAAAAGTGGTTTTTCAACACTATCAGAAGTGCAAAAAGTGTTTTCTCCACACTAATACAAGTGCAAAAGTGGTTTCCTGCACCAACACAAGTGCGAACAGTGGTTTTTCAACACTAACACAAGTGCGAAAAGTGGGTTTTCAACTATCACAAGTGCAAAAAGTGTTTTTTCCACACTAATACAAGTGCAAAAGTGGTTTCCTGCACCAACACAAGTGCGAAAAGTGGTTTTTCAACACTAACACAAGTGCGAAAAGTGGTTTTTCATCACTATCACAAGTGCAAACAGTGTTTTTTCCACACTAATACAAGTGCAAAAGTGGTTTCCTGCACCAACACAAGTGCGAAAAGTGGGTTTTAAACACTAACACAAGTGCGAAAAGTGGTTTTTCAACACTATCACAAGTGCAAAAAGTGTTTTTTCCACACTAATACAAGTGCAAAAGTGGTTTCCTGCACCAACACAAGTGCGAAAAGTGTTTTTTCAACACTAACACAAGTGCAAAAAGTGTTTTTTCAACACTAACACAAGTGCGAAAAGTGGATTTTCAACACTAACACAAGTGCGAAAAGTGGTTTTTCAACACTATCACAAGTGCAAAAAGTGGTTTTTCAACACTAACACAAGTGCGAAACGTGGTTTTTCCACACTAATACAAGTGCAAAAGTGGTTTCCTGCACGAACACAAGTGCGAAAAGTGGTTTTTCAACACTAACACAAGTGCGAAAAGTGGTTTTTCAACACTATCACAAGTGCAAAAAGTGTTTTTTCCACATTAATACAAGTGCAAAAGTGGTTTCCTTCACCAACACAAGTGCGAAAAGTGGTTTTTCAACACTATCACAAGTGCAAAAAGTGTTTTTTCCACACTAATACAAGTGCAAAAGTGGTTTCCTGCACCATCATAAGTGCGAAAAGTGGTTTTTCAACACTAACACAAGTGCGAAAAGTGGTTTTTCAACACTATCACAAGTGCAAAAAGTGTTTTTTCCACAATAATACAAGTGCAAAAGTGGTTTCCTGCACCAACACAAGTGCGAAAAGTGGTTTTTCAACACTAACACAAGTGCGAAAAGTGGTTTTTCAACACTAACACAAGTGCGAAAAGTGGTTTTTCAACACTATCACAAGTGCAAAAAGTGTTTTTTCCACACTAATACAAGTGCAAAAGTGGTTTCCTGCACCAACACAAGTGCGAAAAGTGGTTTTTCAACACTAACACAAGTGCGAAAAGTGGTTTTTCAACACTATCACAAGTGAAAAAAGTGTTTTTTCCACACTAATACAAGTGCAAAAGTGGTTTCCTGCACCAACACAAGTGCGAACAGTGGTTTTTCAACACTAACACAAGTGCGAAAAGTGGTTTTTCAACACTATCACAAGTGCAAAAAGTGTTTTTTCCACACTAATACAAGTGCAAAAGTGGTTTCCTGCACCAACACAAGTGCGAAAAGTGGTTTTTCAACACTAACACAAGTGCGAAAAGTGGTTTTTCAACACTATCACAAGTGCAAACAGTGTTTTTTCCACACTAATACAAGTGCAAAAGTGGTTTCCTGCACCAAAACAAGTGCGAAAAGTGGGTTTTCAACACTAACACATGTGCGAAAAGTGGTTTTTCAACACTATCACAAGTGCAAAAAGTGTTTTTTCCACACTAATACAAGTGCAAAAGTGGTTTCCTGCACCAACACAAGTGCGAAAAGTGGTTTTTCAACACTAACACAAGTGCGAAAAGTGGTTTTTCAACACTATCACAAGTGCAAAAAGTGTTTTTTCCACACTAATACCAGTGCAAAAGTGGTTTCCTTCACCAACACAAGTGCGAAAAGTGGTTGTTCAACACTAACACAAGTACGAAAAGTGGTTTTTCAACACTATCACAAGTGCAAAAAGTGTTTTTTCCACACTAATACAAGTGCAAAAGTGGTTTCCTGCACCAACAAGTGCGAAAAGTGGTTTTTCAACACTAACACAAGTGCGAAAAGTGGTTTTCAACACTAACACAAGTGCGAAAAGTGGATTTTCAACACTAACACAAGTGCGAAAAGTGGTTTTTCATCACTATCACAAGTGCAAACAGTGTTTTTTCCACACTAATACAAGTGCAAAAGTGGTTTCCTGCACCAACACAAGTGCGAACAGTGGTTTTTCAACACTAACACAAGTGCGAAAAGTGGTTTTTCAACACTATCAGAAGTGCAAAAAGTGTTTTCACCACACTAATACAAGTGCAAAAGTGGTTTCCTGCACCAACACAAGTGCGAACAGTGGTTTTTCAACACTAACACAAGTGCGAAAAGTGGGTTTTCAACTATCACAAGTGCAAAAAGTGTTTTTTCCACACTAATACAAGTGCAAAAGTGGTTTCCTGCACCAACACAAGTGCGAAAAGTGGTTTTTCAACACTAACACAAGTGCGAAAAGTGGTTTTTCATCACTATCACAAGTGCAAACAGTGTTTTTTCCACACTAATACAAGTGCAAAAGTGGTTTCCTGCACCAACACAAGTGCGAAAAGTGGGTTTTAAACACTAACACAAGTGCGAAAAGTGGTTTTTCAACACTATCACAAGTGCAAAAAGTGTTTTTTCCACACTAATACAAGTGCAAAAGTGGTTTCCTGCACCAACACAAGTGCGAAAAGTGTTTTTTCAACACTAACACAAGTGCAAAAAGTGTTTTTTCAACACTAACACAAGTGCGAAAAGTGGATTTTCAACACTAACACAAGTGCGAAAAGTGGTTTTTCAACACTATCACAAGTGCAAAAAGTGGTTTTTCAACACTAACACAAGTGCGAAACGTGGTTTTTCCACACTAATACAAGTGCAAAAGTGGTTTCCTGCACGAACACAAGTGCGAAAAGTGGTTTTTCAACACTAACACAAGTGCGAAAAGTGGTTTTTCAACACTATCACAAGTGCAAAAAGTGTTTTTTCCACATTAATACAAGTGCAAAAGTGGTTTCCTGCACCAACACAAGTGCGAAAGTGTGGTTTTCAACATGAACACAAGTGCGAAAGTGGTTTTTCAACACTATCACAATTGCAAAAAGTGTTTTTTCCACACTAATACCAGTGCAAAAGTGGTTTCCTTCACCAACACAAGTGCGAAAAGTGGTTGTTCAACACTAACACAAGTACAAAAAGTGGTTTTTCAACACTATCACAAGTGCAAAAAGTGTTTTTTCCACACTAATACAAGTGCAAAAGTGGTTTCCTGCACCAACAAGTGCGAAAAGTGGTTTTTCAACACTAACACAAGTGCGAAAAGTGGTTTTCAACACTAACACAAGTGCGAAAAGTGGTTTTTCAACACTAACACAAGTGCGAAAAGTGGTTTTTCAACACTATCACAAGTGCAAAAAGTGTTTTTTCCACACTAATACCAGTGCAAAAGTGGTTTCCTTCACCAACACAAGTGCGAAAAGTGGTTGTTCAACACTAACACAAGTACGAAAAGTGGTTTTTCAACACTATCACAAGTGCAAAAAGTGTTTTTTCCACACTAATACAAGTGCAAAAGTGGTTTCCTGCACCAACAAGTGCGAAAAGTGGTTTTTCAACACTAACACAAGTGCGAAAAGTGGTTTTCAACACTAACACAAGTGCGAAAAGTGGATTTTCAACACTAACACAAGTGCGAAAAGTGGTTTTTCATCACTATCACAAGTGCAAACAGTGTTTTTTCCACACTAATACAAGTGCAAAAGTGGTTTCCTGCACCAACACAAGTGCGAACAGTGGTTTTTCAACACTAACACAAGTGCGAAAAGTGGTTTTTCAACACTATCAGAAGTGCAAAAAGTGTTTTCTCCACACTAATACAAGTGCAAAAGTGGTTTCCTGCACCAACACAAGTGCGAACAGTGGTTTTTCAACACTAACACAAGTGCGAAAAGTGGGTTTTCAACTATCACAAGTGCAAAAAGTGTTTTTTCCACACTAATACAAGTGCAAAAGTGGTTTCCTGCACCAACACAAGTGCGAAAAGTGGTTTTTCAACACTAACACAAGTGCGAAAAGTGGTTTTTCATCACTATCACAAGTGCAAACAGTGTTTTTTCCACACTAATACAAGTGCAAAAGTGGTTTCCTGCACCAACACAAGTGCGAAAAGTGGGTTTTAAACACTAACACAAGTGCGAAAAGTGGTTTTTCAACACTATCACAAGTGCAAAAAGTGTTTTTTCCACACTAATACAAGTGCAAAAGTGGTTTCCTGCACCAACACAAGTGCGAAAAGTGTTTTTTCAACACTAACACAAGTGCGAAAAGTGGTTTTTCATCACTATCACAAGTGCAAACAGTGTTTTTTCCACACTAATACAAGTGCAAAAGTGGTTTCCTGCACCAACACAAGTGCGAACAGTGGTTTTTCAACACTAACACAAGTGCGAAAAGTGGTTTTTCAACACTATCAGAAGTGCAAAAAGTGTTTTCTCCACACTAATACAAGTGCAAAAGTGGTTTCCTGCACCAACACAAGTGCGAACAGTGGTTTTTCAACACTAACACAAGTGCGAAAAGTGGGTTTTCAACTATCACAAGTGCAAAAAGTGTTTTTTCCACACTAATACAAGTGCAAAAGTGGTTTCCTGCACCAACACAAGTGCGAAAAGTGGTTTTTCAACACTAACACAAGTGCGAAAAGTGGTTTTTCATCACTATCACAAGTGCAAACAGTGTTTTTTCCACACTAATACAAGTGCAAAAGTGGTTTCCTGCACCAACACAAGTGCGAAAAGTGGGTTTTAAACACTAACACAAGTGCGAAAAGTGGTTTTTCAACACTATCACAAGTGCAAAAAGTGTTTTTTCCACACTAATACAAGTGCAAAAGTGGTTTCCTGCACCAACACAAGTGCGAAAAGTGTTTTTTCAACACTAACACAAGTGCAAAAAGTGTTTTTTCAACACTAACACAAGTGCGAAAAGTGGATTTTCAACACTAACACAAGTGCGAAAAGTGGTTTTTCAACACTATCACAAGTGCAAAAAGTGGTTTTTCAACACTAACACAAGTGCGAAACGTGGTTTTTCCACACTAATACAAGTGCAAAAGTGGTTTCCTGCACGAACACAAGTGCGAAAAGTGGTTTTTCAACACTAACACAAGTGCGAAAAGTGGTTTTTCAACACTATCACAAGTGCAAAAAGTGTTTTTTCCACATTAATACAAGTGCAAAAGTGGTTTCCTTCACCAACACAAGTGCGAAAAGTGGTTGTTCAACACTAACACAAGTGCGAAAAGTGGTTTTTCAACACTATCACAAGTGCAAAAAGTGTTTTTTCCACACTAATACAAGTGCAAAAGTGGTTTCCTGCACCATCATAAGTGCGAAAAGTGGTTTTTCAACACTAACACAAGTGCGAAAAGTGGTTTTTCAACACTATCACAAGTGCAAAAAGTGTTTTTTCCACAATAATACAAGTGCAAAAGTGGTTTCCTGCACCAACACAAGTGCGAAAAGTGGTTTTTCAACACTAACACAAGTGCGAAAAGTGGTTTTTCAACACTAACACAAGTGCGAAAAGTGGTTTTTCAACACTATCACAAGTGCAAAAAGTGTTTTTTCCACACTAATACAAGTGCAAAAGTGGTTTCCTGCACCAACACAAGTGCGAAAAGTGGTTTTTCAACACTAACACAAGTGCGAAAAGTGGTTTTTCAACACTATCACAAGTGCAAAAAGTGTTTTTTCCACACTAATACAAGTGCAAAAGTGGTTTCCTGCACCAACACAAGTGCGAACAGTGGTTTTTCAACACTAACATAAGTGCGAAAAGTGGTTTTTCAACACTATCACAAGTGCAAAAAGTGTTTTTTCCACACTAATACAAGTGCAAAAGTGGTTTCCTGCACCAACACAAGTGCGAAAAGTGGTTTTTCAACACTAACACAAGTGCGAAAAGTGGTTTTTCAACACTATCACAAGTGCAAACAGTGTTTTTTCCACACTAATACAAGTGCAAAAGTGGTTTCCTGCACCAAAACAAGTGCGAAAAGTGGGTTTTCAACACTAACACATGTGCGAAAAGTGGTTTTTCAACACTATCACAAGTGCAAAAAGTGTTTTTTCCACACTAATACAAGTGCAAAAGTGGTTTCCTGCACCAACACAAGTGCGAAAAGTGGTTTTTCAACACTAACACAAGTGCGAAAAGTGGTTTTTCAACACTATCACAAGTGCAAAAAGTGTTTTTTCCACACTAATACCAGTGCAAAAGTGGTTTCCTTCACCAACACAAGTGCGAAAAGTGGTTGTTCAACACTAACACAAGTACGAAAAGTGGTTTTTCAACACTATCACAAGTGCAAAAAGTGTTTTTTCCACACTAATACAAGTGCAAAAGTGGTTTCCTGCACCAACAAGTGCGAAAAGTGGTTTTTCAACACTAACACAAGTGCGAAAAGTGGTTTTCAACACTAACACTAGTGCGAAAAGTGGATTTTCAACACTAACACAAGTGCGAAAAGTGGTTTTTCATCACTATCACAAGTGCAAACAGTGTTTTTTCCACACTAATACAAGTGCAAAAGTGGTTTCCTGCACCAACACAAGTGCGAACAGTGGTTTTTCAACACTAACACAAGTGCGAAAAGTGGTTTTTCAACACTATCAGAAGTGCAAAAAGTGTTTTCTCCACACTAATACAAGTGCAAAAGTGGTTTCCTGCACCAACACAAGTGCGAACAGTGGTTTTTCAACACTAACACAAGTGCGAAAAGTGGGTTTTCAACTATCACAAGTGCAAAAAGTGTTTTTTCCACACTAATACAAGTGCAAAAGTGGTTTCCTGCACCAACACAAGTGCGAAAAGTGGTTTTTCAACACTAACACAAGTGCGAAAAGTGGTTTTTCATCACTATCACAAGTGCAAACAGTGTTTTTTCCACACTAATACAAGTGCAAAAGTGGTTTCCTGCACCAACACAAGTGCGAAAGGTGGGTTTTAAACACTAACACAAGTGCGAAAAGTGGTTTTTCAACACTATCACAAGTGCAAAAAGTGTTTTTTCCACACTAATACAAGTGCAAAAGTGGTTTCCTGCACCAACACAAGTGCGAAAAGTGTTTTTTCAACACTAACACAAGTGCAAAAAGTGTTTTTTCAACACTAACACAAGTGCGAAAAGTGGATTTTCAACACTAACACAAGTGCGAAAAGTGGTTTTTCAACACTATCACAAGTGCAAAAAGTGGTTTTTCAACACTAACACAAGTGCGAAACGTGGTTTTTCCACACTAATACAAGTGCAAAAGTGGTTTCCTGCACGAACACAAGTGCGAAAAGTGGTTTTTCAACACTAACACAAGTGCGAAAAGTGGTTTTTCAACACTATCACAAGTGCAAAAAGTGTTTTTTCCACATTAATACAAGTGCAAAAGTGGTTTCCTGCACCAACACAAGTGCGAAAAGTGTGGTTTTCAACATGAACACAAGTGCGAAAGTGGTTTTTCAACACTATCACAATTGCAAAAAGTGTTTTTTCCACACTAATACCAGTGCAAAAGTGGTTTCCTTCACCAACACAAGTGCGAAAAGTGGTTGTTCAACACTAACACAAGTACAAAAAGTGGTTTTTCAACACTATCACAAGTGCAAAAAGTGTTTTTTCCACACTAATACAAGTGCAAAAGTGGTTTCCTGCACCAACAAGTGCGAAAAGTGGTTTTTCAACACTAACACAAGTGCGAAAAGTGGTTTTCAACACTAACACAAGTGTGAAAAGTGGTTTTTCAACACTAACACAAGTGCGAAAAGTGGTTTTTCAACACTATCACAAGTGCAAAAAGTGTTTTTTCCACACTAATACCAGTGCAAAAGTGGTTTCCTTCACCAACACAAGTGCGAAAAGTGGTTGTTCAACACTAACACAAGTACGAAAAGTGGTTTTTCAACACTATCACAAGTGCAAAAAGTGTTTTTTCCACACTAATACAAGTGCAAAAGTGGTTTCCTGCACCAACAAGTGCGAAAAGTGGTTTTTCAACACTAACACAAGTGCGAAAAGTGGTTTTCAACACTAACACAAGTGCGAAAAGTGGATTTTCAACACTAACACAAGTGCGAAAAGTGGTTTTTCATCACTATCACAAGTGCAAACAGTGTTTTTTCCACACTAATACAAGTGCAAAAGTGGTTTCCTGCACCAACACAAGTGCGAACAGTGGTTTTTCAACACTAACACAAGTGCGAAAAGTGGTTTTTCAACACTATCAGAAGTGCAAAAAGTGTTTTCTCCACACTAATACAAGTGCAAAAGTGGTTTCCTGCACCAACACAAGTGCGAACAGTGGTTTTTCAACACTAACACAAGTGCGAAAAGTGGGTTTTCAACTATCACAAGTGCAAAAAGTGTTTTTTCCACACTAATACAAGTGCAAAAGTGGTTTCCTGCACCAACACAAGTGCGAAAAGTGGTTTTTCAACACTAACACAAGTGCGAAAAGTGGTTTTTCATCACTATCACAAGTGCAAACAGTGTTTTTTCCACACTATTACAAGTGCAAAAGTGGTTTCCTGCACCAACACAAGTGCGAAAAGTGGGTTTTAAACACTAACACAAGTGCGAAAAGTGGTTTTTCAACACTATCACAAGTGCAAAAAGTGTTTTTTCCACACTAATACAAGTGCAAAAGTGGTTTCCTGCACCAACACAAGTGCGAAAAGTGTTTTTTCAACACTAACACAAGTGCAAAAAGTGTTTTTTCAACACTAACACAAGTGCGAAAAGTGGATTTTCAACACTAACACAAGTGCGAAAAGTGGTTTTTCAACACTATCACAAGTGCAAAAAGTGGTTTTTCAACACTAACACAAGTGCGAAACGTGGTTTTTCCACACTAATACAAGTGCAAAAGTGGTTTCCTGCACGAACACAAGTGCGAAAAGTGGTTTTTCAACACTAACACAAGTGCGAAAAGTGGTTTTTCAACACTATCACAAGTGCAAAAAGTGTTTTTTCCACATTAATACAAGTGCAAAAGTGGTTTCCTGCACCAACACAAGTGCGAAAAGTGTGGTTTTCAACATGAACACAAGTGCGAAAGTGGTTTTTCAACACTATCACAAGTGCAAAAAGTGTTTTTTCCACACTAATACCAGTGCAAAAGTGGTTTCCTTCACCAACACAAGTGCGAAAAGTGGTTGTTCAACACTAACACAAGTGCGAAAAGTGGTTTTTCAACACTATCACAAGTGCAAAAAGTGTTTTTTCCACACTAATACAAGTGCAAAAGTGGTTTCCTGCACCATCATAAGTGCGAAAAGTGGTTTTTCAACACTAACACAAGTGCGAAAAGTGGTTTTTCAACACTATCACAAGTGCAAAAAGTGTTTTTTCCACAATAATACAAGTGCAAAAGTGGTTTCCTGCACCAACACAAGTGCGAAAAGTGGTTTTTCAACACTAACACAAGTGCGAAAAGTGGTTTTTCAACACTAACACAAGTGCGAAAAGTGGTTTTTCAACACTATCACAAGTGCAAAAAGTGTTTTTTCCACACTAATACAAGTGCAAAAGTGGTTTCCTGCACCAACACAAGTGCGAAAAGTGGTTTTTCAACACTAACACAAGTGCGAAAAGTGGTTTTTCAACACTATCACAAGTGCAAAAAGTGTTTTTTCCACACTAATACAAGTGCAAAAGTGGTTTCCTGCACCAACACAAGTGCGAACAGTGGTTTTTCAACACTAACACAAGTGCGAAAAGTGGTTTTTCAACACTATCACAAGTGCAAAAAGTGTTTTTTCCACACTAATACAAGTGCAAAAGTGGTTTCCTGCACCAACACAAGTGCGAAAAGTGGTTTTTCAACACTAACACAAGTGCGAAAAGTGGTTTTTCAACACTATCACAAGTGCAAACAGTGTTTTTTCCACACTAATACAAGTGCAAAAGTGGTTTCCTGCACCAAAACAAGTGCGAAAAGTGGGTTTTCAACACTAACACATGTGCGAAAAGTGGTTTTTCAACACTATCACAAGTGCAAAAAGTGTTTTTTCCACACTAATACAAGTGCAAAAGTGGTTTCCTGCACCAACACAAGTGTGAAAAGTGGTTTTTCAACACTAACACAAGTGCGAAAAGTGGTTTTTCAACACTATCACAAGTGCAAAAAGTGTTTTTTCCACACTAATACCAGTGCAAAAGTGGTTTCCTTCACCAACACAAGTGCGAAAAGTGGTTGTTCAACACTAACACAAGTACGAAAAGTGGTTTTTCAACACTATCACAAGTGCAAAAAGTGTTTTTTCCACACTAACACAAGTGCGAAACGTGGTTTTTCAACACTATCGCAAATGCAAAAAGTGTTTTTTCAACACTAATACAAGTGCGAAAAGTGGTTTCCTTCACTAACACATGTGCGAAAAGTGGGTTTTCAACACTAACACAAGTGCGAAAAGTGGTTTCCTTCACCAACACCAGTGCGAAAAGTGGTTTTTCAACACTATCACAAGGGCAAAAAGTGTTTTTTCCACACTAATACAAGTGCAAAAGTGGTTTCCTGCACCAACACAAGTGCGAAAAGTGGATTTTCAACACTAACACAAGTGCGAAAAGTGTTTTTCCAACACTAACACAAGTGCGAAAAGTGGTTTCCTTCACTAACACATGTGCGAAAAGTGGGTTTTCAACACTAACACAAGTGCGAAAAGTGGTTTCCTTCACCAACACCAGTGCGAAAAGTGGTTTTTCAACACTATCACAAGGGCAAAAAGTGTTTTTTCCACACTAATACAAGTGCAAAAGTGGTTTCCTGCACCAACACAAGTGCGAAAAGTGGTTTTTCAACACTAACACAAGTGCGAAAAGTGGTTTTTCAACACTATCACAAGTGCAAAATGTGTTTTTTCCACACTAATACAAGTGCAAAAGTGGTTTCCTGCACCAACACAAGTGCAAAAAGTGTTTTTTCAACACTAACACAAGTGCGAAAAGTGGATTTTCAACACTAACACAAGTGCGAAAAGTGGTTTTTCAACACTAACACAAGTGCGAAACGTGGTTTTTCAACACTATCGCAAATGCAAAAAGTGTTTTTTCAACACTAATACAAGTGCAAAAGTGGTTTCCTGCACCAACACAAGTGCAAAAAGTGGATTTTCAACACTAACACAAGTGCGAAAAGTGTTTTTTCAACACTAACACAAGTGCGAAAAGTGGTTTTTCAACACTATCGCAAGTGCAAAAAGTGGTTTTTCAACACTAACACAAGTGCGAAACGTGGTTTTTCCACACTAATACAAGTGCAAAAGTGGTTTCCTGCACGAACACAAGTGCGAAAAGTGGTTTTTCAACACGAACATAAGTGCGAAAGTGGTTTTTCAACACTATCACAAGTGCAAAAAGTGTTTTTTCCACACTAATACCAGTGCAAAAGTGGTTTCCTTCACCAACACAAGTGCGAAAAGTGGTTGTTCAACACTAACACAAGTGCGAAAAGTGGTTTTTCAACACTAACACAAGTGCGAAAAGTGGTTTTTCAACACTATCACAAGTGCAAAAAGTGTTTTTTCCACACTAATACAAGTGCAAAAGTGGTTTCCTGCACCAACACAAGTGCGAACAGTGGTTTTTCAACACTAACACAAGTGCGAAAAGTGGTTTTTCAACACTATCACAAGTGCAAAAAGTGTTTTTTCCACACTAATACAAGTGAAGAGTTCAGGCGCAAAAACCGATAAACGCCATTTTTGATGAAACTGAACTATGTTTACCGAAGTATATGTTTCAATACCTCCGTTTCAGTAGGCAAATCATTTTCTCCCAAAACCCGATCGCGTCCACGTATTTTAAGATACAGCCCATGTCATTTTGATGGGTTTCACCTGGAATGCACAGCAGAAAATCTTGATTTTCTCATTTCAGCAAAAATGGATATATCTGTTTTTGCATCTGAACTCTTCAAGTGCAAAAGTGGTTTCCTGCACCAACACAAGTGCGAAAAGTGGTTTTTCAACACTAACACAAGTGCGAAAAGTGGTTTTTCAACACTATCACAAGTGCAAACAGTGTTTTTTCCACACTAATACAAGTGCAAAAGTGGTTTCCTGCACCAACACAAGTGCGAAAAGTGGGTTTTCAACACTAACACATGTGCGAAAAGTGGTTTTTCAACACTATCACAAGTGCAAAAAGTGTTTTTTCCACACTAATACAAGTGCAAAAGTGGTTTCCTGCACCAACACAAGTGCGAAAAGTGGTTTTTCAACATTAACACAAGTGCGAAAAGTGGTTTTTCAACACTATCACAAGTGCAAAAAGTGTTTTTTCCACACTAATACCAGTGCAAAAGTGGTTTCCTTCACCAACACAAGTGCGAAAAGTGGTTGTTCAACACTAACACAAGTACGAAAAGTGGTTTTTCAACACTATCACAAGTGCAAAAAGTGTTTTTTCCACACTAATACAAGTGCAAAAGTGGTTTCCTGCACCACCACAAGTGCGAAAAGTGGATTTTCAACACTAACACAAGTGCGAAAAGTGGTTTCCTTCACTAACACATGTGCAAAAAGTGGGTTTTCAACACTAACACAAGTGCGAAAAGTGGTTTCCTTCACCAACACCATTGCGAAAAGTGGTTTTTCAACACTATCACAAGGGCAAAAAGTGTTTTTTCCACACTAATACAAGTGCAAAAGTGGTTTCCTGCACCAACACAAGTGCGAAAAGTGGTTTTTCAACACTAACACAAGTGCGAAAAGTGGTTTTTCAAAACTATCACAAGTGCAAAAAGTGTTTTTTCCACACTAATACAAGTACAAAAGTGGTTTCCTGCACCAACACAAGTGCGAAAAGTGGTTTTTCAACACTAACACAAGTGCGAAAAGTGGTTTTTCAACACTATCACAAGTGCAAACAGTGTTTTTTCCAAACTAATACAAGTGCAAAAGTGGTTTCCTGCACCAACACAAGTGCGAAAAGTGGGTTTTCAACACTAACACATGTGCGAAAAGTGGTTTTTCAACACTATCACAAGTGCAAAAAGTGTTTTTTCCACACTAATGCAAGTGCAAAAGTGGTTTCCTGCACCAACACAAGTGCGAAAAGTGGTTTTTCAACACTAACACAAGTGCGAAAAGTGGTTTTTCAACACTATCACAAGTGCAAAAAGTGTTTTTTCTACACTAATACCAGTGCAAAAGTGGTTTCCTTCACCAACACAAGTGCGAAAAGTGGTTGTTCAACACTAACACAAGTACGAAAAGTGGTTTTTCAACACTATCACAAGTGCAAAAAGTGTTTTTTTCCACACTAATACAAGTGCAAAAGTGGTTTCCTGCACCACCACAGGTGCGAAAAGTGGATTTTCAACACTAACACAAGGGCGAAAAGTGTTTTTCCAACACTAACACAAGTGCGAAAAGTGGTTTCCTTCACTAACACATGTGCGAAAAGTGGGTTTTCAACACTAACACAAGTGCGAAAAGTGGTTTCCTTCACCAACACCAGTGCGAAAAGTGGTTTTTCAACACTATCACAAGGGCAAAAAGTGTTTTTTCCACACTAATACAAGTGCAAAAGTGGTTTCCTGCACCAACACAAGTGCGAAAAGTGGTTTTTCAACACTAACACAAGTGCGAAAAGTGGTTTTTCAACACTATCACAAGTGCAAAAAGTGTTTTTTCCACACCAATACAAGTGCAAAAGTGGTTTCCTGCACCAACACAAGTGCAAAAAGTGTTTTTTCAACACTAACACAAGTGTGAAAAGTGGATTTTCTACACTAACACAAGTGCGAAAAGTGGTTTTTCAACACTAACACAAGTGCGAAACGTGGTTTTTCAACACTATCGCAAGTGCAAAAAGTGGTTTTTCAACACTAATACAAGTGCAAAAGTGGTTTCCTGCACCAACACAAGTGCAAAAAGTGGATTTTCAACACTAACACAAGTGCGAAAAGTGTTTTTTCAACACTAACACAAGTGCGAAAAGTGGTTTTTCAACACTATCGCAAGTGCAAAAAGTGGTTTTTCAACACTAACACAAGTGCGAAACGTGGTTTTTCCACACTAATACAAGTGCAAAAGTGGTTTCCTGCACGAACACAAGTGCGAAAAGTGGTTTTTCAACACTAACACAAGTGTGAAAAGTGGTTTTTCAACACTATCACAAGTGCAAAAAGTGTTTTTTCCACATTAATACAAGTGCAAAAGTGGTTTCCTGCACCAACACAAGTGCGAAAAGTGTGGCTTTCAACACGAACATAAGTGCGAAAGTGGTTTTTCAACACTATCACAAGTGCAAAAAGTGTTTTTTTCCACACTAATACCAGTGCAAAAGTGGTTTCCTTCACCAACACAAGTGCGAAAAGTGGTTGTTCAACACTAACACAAGTGCGAAAAGTGGTTTTTCAACACTAACACAAGTGCGAAAAGTGGTTTTTCAACACTATCACAAGTGCAAAAAGTGTTTTTTCCACACTAATACAAGAGTGCAAAAGTGGTTTCCTGCACGTGCGAAAAGTGGTTTTTCAACACTATCACAAGTGCAAACAGTGTTTTTTTCCACACTAATACAAGTGCAAAAGTGGTTTCCTGCACCAACACAAGTGCGAAAAGTGGGTTTTCAACACTAACACATGTGCGAAAAGTGGTTTTTCAACACTATCACAAGTGCAAAAAGTGTTTTTTCCACACTAATACAAGGGCAAAAGTGGTTTCCTGCACCAACACAAGTGCGAAAAGTGGTTTTTCAACACTAACACAAGTGCGAAAAGTGGTTTTTCAACACTATCACAAGTGCAAAAAGTGTTTTTTCCACACTAATACCAGTGCAAAAGTGGTTTCCTTCACCAACACAAGTGCGAAAAGTGGTTGTTCAACACTAACACAAGTACGAAAAGTGGTTTTTCAACACTATCACAAGTGCAAAAAGTGTTTTTTCCACACTAATACAAGTGCAAAAGTGGTTTCCTGCACCACCACAAGTGCGAAAAGTGGATTTTCAACACTAACACAAGTGCGAAAAGTGGTTTCCTTCACTAACACATGTGCAAAAAGTGGGTTTTCAACACTAACACAAGTGCGAAAAGTGGTTTCCTTCACCAACACCATTGCGAAAAGTGGTTTTTCAACACTATCACAAGGGCAAAAAGTGTTTTTTCCACACTAATACAAGTGCAAAAGTGGTTTCCTGCACCAACACAAGTGCGAAAAGTGGTTTTTCAACACTAACACAAGTGCGAAAAGTGGTTTTTCAAAACTATCACAAGTGCAAAAAGTGTTTTTTCCACACTAATACAAGTGCAAAAGTGGTTTCCTGCACCAACACAAGTGCGAAAAGTGGTTTTTCAACACTAACACAAGTGCGAAAAGTGGTTTTTCAACACTATCACAAGTGCAAACAGTGTTTTTTCCAAACTAATGCAAGTGCAAAAGTGGTTTCCTGCACCAACACAAGTGCGAAACGTGGGTTTTCAACACTAACACATGTGCGAAAAGTGGTTTTTCAACACTATCACAAGTGCAAAAAGTGTTTTTTCCACACTAATGCAAGTGCAAAAGTGGTTTCCTGCACCAACACAAGTGCGAAAAGTGGTTTTTCAACACTAACACAAGTGCGAAAAGTGGTTTTTCAACACTATCACAAGTGCAAAAAGTGTTTTTTCCACACTAATACCAGTGCAAAAGTGGTTTCCTTCACCAACACAAGTGCGAAAAGTGGTTGTTCAACACTAACACAAGTACGAAAAGTGGTTTTTCAACACTATCACAAGTGCAAAAAGTGTTTTTTCCACACTAATACAAGTGCAAAAGTGGTTTCCTGCACCACCACAGGTGCGAAAAGTGGATTTTCAACACTAACACAAGTGCGAAAAGTGTTTTTCCAACACTAACACAAGTGCGAAAAGTGGTTTCCTTCACTAACACATGTGCGAAAAGTGGGTTTTCAACACTAACACAAGTGCGAAAAGTGGTTTCCTTCACCAACACCAGTGCGAAAAGTGGTTTTTCAACACTATCACAAGGGCAAAAAGTGTTTTTTACCACATTAATACAAGTGCAAAAGTGGTTTCCTGCACCAACACAAGTGCGAAAAGTGGTTTTTCAACACTAACACAAGTGCGAAAAGTGGTTTTTCCACACTATCACAAGTGCAAAAAGTGTTTTTTCCACACTAATACAAGTGCAAAAGTGGTTTCCTGCACCAACACAAGTGCAAAAAGTGTTTTTTCAACACTAACACAAGTGTGAAAAGTGGATTTTCAACACTAACACAAGTGCGAAAAGTGGTTTTTCAACACTAACACAAGTGCGAAACGTGGTTTTTCAACACTATCGCAAGTGCAAAAAGTGGTTTTTCAACACTAATACAAGTGCAAAAGTGGTTTCCTGCACCAACACAAGTGCAAAAAGTGGATTTTCAACACTAACACAAGTGCGAAAAGTGTTTTTTCAACACTAACACAAGTGCGAAAAGTGGGTTTTCAACACTATCGCAAGTGCAAAAAGTGGTTTTTCAACACTAACACAAGTGCGAAACGTGGTTTTTCCACACTAATACAAGTGCAAAAGTGGTTTCCTGCATGAACACAAGTGCGAAAAGTGGTTTTTCAACACTAACACAAGTGTGAAAAGTGGTTTTTCAACACTATCACAAGTGCAAAAAGTGTTTTTTCCACATTAATACAAGTGCAAAAGTGGTTTCCTGCACCAACACAAGTGCGAAAAGTGTGGCTTTCAACACGAACATAAGTGCGAAAGTGGTTTTTCAACACTATCACAAGTGCAAAAAGTGTTTTTTTCCACACTAATACCAGTGCAAAAGTGGTTTCCTTCACCAACACAAGTGCGAAAAGTGGTTGTTCAACACTAACACAAGTGCGAAAAGTGGTTTTTCAACACTAACACAAGTGCGAAAAGTGGTTTTTCAACACTATCACAAGTGCTAAAAGTGTTTTTTCCACACTAATACAAGTGCAAAAGTGGTTTCCTGCACCAACACAAGTGCGAACAGTGGTTTTTCAACACTAACACAAGTGCGAAAAGTGGGTTTTCAACTATCACAAGTGCAAAAAGTGTTTTTTCCACACTAATACAAGTGCAAAAGTGGTTTCCTGCACCAACACAAGTGCGAAAAGTGGTTTTTCAACACTAACACAAGTGCGAAAAGTGGTTTTTCATCACTATCACAAGTGCAAACAGTGTTTTTTCCACACTAATACAAGTGCAAAAGTGGTTTCCTGCACCAACACAAGTGCGAAAAGTGGGTTTTAAACACTAACACAAGTGCGAAAAGTGGTTTTTCAACACTATCACAAGTGCAAAAAGTGTTTTTTCCACACTAATACAAGTGCAAAAGTGGTTTCCTGCACCAACACAAGTGCGAAAAGTGGTTTTTCAACACTAACACAAGTGCAAAAAGTGTTTTTTCAACACTAACACAAGTGCGAAAAGTGGATTTTCAACACTAACACAAGTGCGAAAAGTGGTTTTTCAACACTATCACAAGTGCAAAAAGTGGTTTTTCAACACTAACACAAGTGCGAAACGTGGTTTTTCCACACTAATACAAGTGCAAAAGTGGTTTCCTGCACGAACACAAGTGCGAAAAGTGGTTTTTCAACACTAACACAAGTGCGAAAAGTGGTTTTTCAACACTATCACAAGTGCGAAAAGTGGTTTTTCATCACTATCACAAGTGCAAACAGTGTTTTTTCCACACTAATACAAGTGCAAAAGTGGTTTCCTGCACCAACACAAGTGCGAAAAGTGGGTTTTCAACCCTAACACATGTGCGAAAAGTGGTTTTTCAACACTATCACAAGTGCAAAAAGTGTTTTTTCCACACTAATACAAGTGCAAAAGTGGTTTCCTGCACCAATACAAGTGCGAAAAGTGGTTTTTCAACACTAACACAAGTGCGAAAAGTGGTTTTTCAACACTATCACAAGTGCAAAAAGTGTTTTTTCCACACTAATACCAGTGCAAAAGTGGTTTCCTTCACCAACACAAGTGCGAAAAGTGGTTGTTCAACACTAACACAAGTACGAAAAGTGGTTTTTCAACACTATCACAAGTGCAAAAAGTGTTTTTTCCACACTAATACAAGTGCAAAAGTGGTTTCCTGCACCAACAAGTGCGAAAAGTGGTTTTTCAACACTAACACAAGTGCGAAAAGTGGTTTTCAACACTAACACAAGTGCGAAAAGTGGATTTTCAACACTAACACAAGTGCGAAAAGTGGTTTTTCATCACTATCACAAGTGCAAACAGTGTTTTTTCCACACTAATACAAGTGCAAAAGTGGTTTCCTGCACCAACACAAGTGCGAACAGTGGTTTTTCAACACTAACACAAGTGCGAAAAGTGGTTTTTCAACACTATCAGAAGTGCAAAAAGTGTTTTCTCCACACTAATACAAGTGCAAAAGTGGTTTCCTGCACCAACACAAGTGCGAACAGTGGTTTTTCAACACTAACGCAAGTGCGAAAAGTGGGTTTTCAACTATCACAAGTGCAAAAAGTGTTTTTTCCACACTAATACAAGTGCAAAAGTGGTTTCCTGCACCAACACAAGTGCGAAAAGTGGTTTTTCAACACTAACACAAGTGCGAAAAGTGGTTTTTCATCACTATCACAAGTGCAAACAGTGTTTTTTCCACACTAATACAAGTGCAAAAGTGGTTTCCTGCACCAACACAAGTGCGAAAAGTGGGTTTTAAACACTAACACAAGTGCGAAAAGTGGTTTTTCAACACTATCACAAGTGCAAAAAGTGTTTTTTCCACACTAATACAAGTGCAAAAGTGGTTTCCTGCACCAACACAAGTGCGAAAAGTGTTTTTTCAACACTAACACAAGTGCAAAAAGTGTTTTTTCAACACTAACACAAGTGCGAAAAGTGGATTTTCAACACTAACACAAGTGCGAAAAGTGGTTTTTCAACACTATCACAAGTGCAAAAAGTGGTTTTTCAACACTAACACAAGTGCGAAACGTGGTTTTTCCACACTAATACAAGTGCAAAAGTGGTTTCCTGCACGAACACAAGTGCGAAAAGTGGTTTTTCAACACTAACACAAGTGCGAAAAGTGGTTTTTCAACATTAATACAAGTGCAAAAGTGGTTTCCTGCACCAACACAAGTGCGAAAAGTGTGGTTTTCAACATGAACACAAGTGCGAAAGTGGTTTTTCAACACTATCACAAGTGCAAAAAGTGTTTTTTCCACACTAATACCAGTGCAAAAGTGGTTTCCTTCACCAACACAAGTGCGAAAAGTGGTTGTTCAACACTAACACAAGTGCGAAAAGTGGTTTTTCAACACTATCACAAGTGCAAAAAGTGTTTTTTCCACACTAATACAAGTGCAAAAGTGGTTTCCTGCACCATCATAAGTGCGAAAAGTGGTTTTTCAACACTAACACAAGTGCGAAAAGTGGTTTTTCAACACTATCACAAGTGCAAAAAGTGTTTTTTCCACAATAATACAAGTGCAAAAGTGGTTTCCTGCACCAACACAAGTGCGAAAAGTGGTTTTTCAACACTAACACAAGTGCGAAAAGTGGTTTTTCAACACTAACACAAGTGCGAAAAGTGGTTTTTCAACACTATCACAAGTGCAAAAAGTGTTTTTTCCACACTAATACAAGTGCAAAAGTGGTTTCCTGCACCAACACAAGTGCGAAAAGTGGTTTTTCAACACTAACACAAGTGCGAAAAGTGGTTTTTCATCACTATCACAAGTGCAAAAAGTGTTTTTTCCACACTAATACAAGTGCAAAAGTGGTTTCCTGCACCAACACAAGTGCGAACAGTGGTTTTTCAACACTAACACAAGTGCGAAAAGTGGTTTTTCAACACTATCACAAGTGCAAAAAGTGTTTTTTCCACACTAATACAAGTGCAAAAGTGGTTTCCTGCACCAACACAAGTGCGAAAAGTGGTTTTTCAACACTAACACAAGTGCGAAAAGTGGTTTTTCAACACTATCACAAGTGCAAACAGTGTTTTTTCCACACTAATACAAGTGCAAAAGTGGTTTCCTGCACCAAAACAAGTGCGAAAAGTGGGTTTTCAACACTAACACATGTGCGAAAAGTGGTTTTTCAACACTATCACAAGTGCAAAAAGTGTTTTTTCCACACTAATACAAGTGCAAAAGTGGTTTCCTGCACCAACACAAGTGCGAAAAGTGGTTTTTCAACACTAACACAAGTGCGAAAAGTGGTTTTTCAACACTATCACAAGTGCAAAAAGTGTTTTTTCCACACTAATACCAGTGCAAAAGTGGTTTCCTTCACCAACACAAGTGCGAAAAGTGGTTGTTCAACACTAACACAAGTACGAAAAGTGGTTTTTCAACACTATCACAAGTGCAAAAAGTGTTTATTCCACACTAACACAAGTGCGAAACGTGGTTTTTCAACACTATCGCAAATGCAAAAAGTGTTTTTTCAACACTAATACAAGTGCGAAAAGTGGTTTCCTTCACTAACACATGTGCGAAAAGTGGGTTTTCAACACTAACACAAGTGCGAAAAGTGGTTTCCTTCACCAACACCAGTGCGAAAAGTGGTTTTTCAACACTATCACAAGGGCAAAAAGTGTTTTTTCCACACTAATACAAGTGCAAAAGTGGTTTCCTGCACCAACACAAGTGCGAAAAGTGGATTTTCAACACTAACACAAGTAGTGTAATAATGTTGCTTCTGGGACACCTCCGTTTAACATGGGAAATCCCTATCTAATGTCATTTACCCCCTTGTCTTTTTCAAAAATCATAAACACCTCTATTTCTCCCACCCTCATCTTTATGAACCTTTTGTCTGTAGTACCTATCCTTAATGTTGTTCATTAGACCACTCAAACACTACAAATATTTGTTTTCTCTTATAGACCTATCATCCTTCTTCTACATATCATCTGGCAGATTAATCTTTGACCCACTCAAACATTGACCCATTCACTTCCATATTAATTCTTTCCCTCCCTCATTGCCCCTAAACACCTATATTTCTCTCACCCTGTTCTTTACGAACCTTCTAACCTTTTGACATGTTATCCTTATTCATTAGACCACTTAAACACCTGTGATCCTTCTGACCTCATGGACCTTTTAACCTTTTACTCTTAATATCATCTGGTGAATATAACCCACTCAAACAACGACCCTACAAATATTTGTTTATGCGTGGGAAATAATTTAATTCTCCTACAACTCTCTTCACCATCTAATATATTAACAAAAAATATGTTTGAGTTTGGTTCTTTATTAAGATATTTTAACTGAGCTAAGATAAAATGGTAAACCTCCCTCAATGTTCTTGTTTGAGCGCCTCCAGTGCCACATACCATTTTTTGGTAAGCTCCGCCCACTTTTTGGTAAACCACGCCCATTTTTTACTAAGCCCGCCCACTTTTTGTTAAGCCACACCCACTTTTTACTAAGCCCCGCCCACTTTTGCTAAGCTCCTCCCACTTTTGCTAAGTCCCACCCACTTTATAAACTCTTCAGCATTGTATCATTTCCAGGTAATACATTACATCATTTTCAGGGAATTTCCATCACATCATTTCCAGTTAAGACACGCCCAGGGAATTTCCACAGGAAGACACACCCAGTCCTTATAAAAGGCACCGACCACACAGGCTTTTTCAAACACGCTTTCTGCTTCACTTGAGAATGGACTACTATGCCGAAATGGAATGGGATAACTTTGCTATTCCATGGAGTCCTACTACCTGTGTAGAACTCAACCTTCAGATTGATGAACTGGACTCGAACCTCTTATCAATGGAGGTAAGTTTGTTTATTTATTTATTTATTTATTTAATTTTTTTTTTTTTTTTTTTTTTTTTTTTTTAAGATGAGACTCGTGTAAGAGTTAACAAAGTTTATTTTAATATTCATAGAGCTTGATTTATACAAATAAAAAATATTGTATTAAATTAATACATTGTTATTTTCTTTCACAGGAAATTGTATCTGAGATACGAAATGAAAATTCTGCTTTTAACACAACTTGGGATGAAGTTATTTTTTTGTTTGAAGACATTTTGAACAACCAAGACCCCCAGAACGAGTTCTACCTTGATGACCCAGCCAAAGAGTTATACCTTGGAGATCCACAAAATCCTGAAAAAGAGTTTTACCATGATGATACTTGTTGTGAGTTATCAAAACAAAACCCACTGAACAAGTTCTACCTTGATGAGCCAGAATACAAGTCATACATTGGAGACCCACAAATTTCTGAAAATTGGGAAAGGAGAGTTCTCCCTGATGGTCCGCAGTTATACTATGTGAGACACATCATAGAAACCCTAAAAAATTGGGCAAGGAGAGTTCTCCCTGATGGTCCGCAGTTATACTATGTGAGAAACATCATAGAAACCCTAAAAAATTGGGCAAGGAGAGTTCTCCCTGATGGTCCGCAGTTATACTATGTGAGACACATCATAGAAACCCTAAAAAATTGGGCAAGGAGAGTTCTCCCTGATGGTCCGCAGTTATACTATGTGAGACACATCATAGAAACCCTAAAAAATTGTGAAATGGGAATTCTCCCTGATGGTCCGCAGTTATACTATGTGAGACACATCATAGAAACCCTAAAAAATTGGGAAAGGGAAGTTTTCCCTGATGGTCCGCAGTTATACTATGTGAGACTTATCACGGAAACCCCCAATATTTCTGAAAATTGTGGTTTTACCTTGGGGACTTGGAAAGATGGTTATATTTTTGGAGACTCGGAATGGGGGTTTTGTTTTGATGACTCGGAATGTGATACCTATCTTGGAGGCTCAACAGGAATGTGGTTATACCTTGGGAACTTGGAAAGTTGGTTTTATTTTGGAGACTCTACCTGTGGGGTTCCTCTTGGAGACTCTTTGGATTCTAAAGCAATGAACAATGTTCTTTATTTAATGACGCTTGATTTAAGCAATATCAAGAAAGTTCGAGGAAGAAAATGCTGGAAAATTCTTTCTTCCCATTTCTACTTCTTCAAACTTAAAAGCCTTGAAAGACAGAATTGGAGGAAGAGGAAAAAAAAAAAAAGAAATACGTATTTAAAAAAGAAGAAAAGAAAGATTATGTTAGGGTTTGGGTGGGATTTTGAATGTGAGGGTTAGGGATGGGGTTGGGTTAGGGTTGGGATTTTGAATGTGAGGGTTAGGGTTGGGGTTGGGTTAGGGATGGGGTTGGGTTAGGGATGGGGTTGGGTTAGGGGTGGGTTGGGTTAGGGTTGGGATTTTGAATGTGAGGGTTAGGGTTGGGGTTGGGTTAGGGATGGGATTGGGTTAGGGTTGGGATTTTGAATGTGAGGGTTAGGGATGGGTTGGGTTAGGGATGGGGTTGGGTTAGGGATGGGGTTGGGTTAGGGTTGGGGTTGGGTTAGGGATGGGGTTGGGTTAGGGATGGGGTTGGGTTAGGGATGGGGTTGGGTTAGGGATGGGGTTGGGTTAGGGATGGGGTTGGGTTAGGGATGGGTTGGGTTAGGGATGGGTTTGGGTTAGGGATGGGGTTGGGTTAGGGCTTGGGTTGGGTTAGGGTTTGTATATTATTATGACTCACTCGCACATACACACACACACAAAAGTTAAGCCCCAACTAAAAAGTTGTGGGATTCTGTGTTTGGGGTTCACAGATTTAAAAACGTATCCCCATTATACACACACAAAAGTTAAGCCCCAACTAAAAAGTTGTGGGATTCTGTGTTTGGGGTTCACAGATTTAAAAACGTATCCCCATTATACACACACAAAAGTTAAGCCCCAACTAAAAAGTTGTGGGATTCTGTGTTTGGGGTTCACAGATTTAAAAACGTATCCCCATTATACACACACAAAAGTTAAGCCCCAACTAAAAAGTTGTGGGATTCTGTGTTTGGGGTTCACAGATTTAAAAACGTATCCCCATTATACACACACAAAAGTTAAGCCCCAACTAAAAAGTTGTGGGATTCTGTGTTTGGGGTTCACAGATTTAAAAACGTATCCCCATTATACACACACAAAAGTTAAGCCCCAACTAAAAAGTTGTGGGATTCTGTGTTTGGGGTTCACAGATTTAAAAACGTATCCCCATTATACACACACAAAAGTTAAGCCCCAACTAAAAAGTTGTGGGATTCTGTGTTTGGGGTTCACAGATTTAAAAACGTATCCCCATTACATTTTATTTATTTATTTATTATTTTCAAGGGTATTATCTGCTTACTTGTGTTTTTTGTAATTCTTGTGAGTAAAATGAACCCAAGATTTCTTCTCCATTTAAATCATATAATTTGTAGGTCCAAGGGACTGTATCCATTACATCAATGATTTTAAATAATTCACGAGTCCATTTTTGTGTATAACCTTTCTCAAAATGACTTTTCCATTTGTATATTCTTACAATATCACCAACTTTAAACTTGGGCTTTCTCAAATTAATCTCCTTTTCATATTCTAATTTTGTAAATGTTTCTGATGGTTTTGATTGTGTTGATGAATGAACTGTATTATTGTAATTATCTACAATATCCTGAATTAAATACACCCATTTTTGAGAACCGAGTTGTGTGAATTTTTTATATAATTTCTCTTTTAAAGTACGATTAAAACGCTCAATAACAACTGCCTTTCCTTCATTAAAGGTGCTGTATAATTTAATACCCTTCCCCTTAAGAAATTTCATGAATATTTTGTTATAGAACTCTGTTCCCTCATCAGTCCATAACTTCTTTGGTTTCCTTTTATCCCGATCAAATATTAGCTTAAAGGCTAACATTAAAGTATCACCCCTTTTATTTTTTAAAGGGACAACCCAGGCAAATCTACTCCTCAAATCAATAACGGTTAAAGCATACCTGTATCCCCTGTCATTATTCAATTCAATTAAATCAGCGGACCATATGTGGTCAGTGTATTTAGAATAAACCTTCCTTCTTTTAAACTTTGTGATTATAGGTTTGTGTAATTCTTCAGCCAAAAGCTCCTCAGTCTTGATGGCATCATTAGAGCCTAATAGTTTTTTGAGGAATAACCAAGACCAAGTTTCAATTTAGCATTTATCAAATTTCTCACAATAAACCTATCAACTTTCTCTCTCAACGTTGGATTTTGTATCAAAGACAAATTATACAACATTTCGCTGTCGGCTTTATGTTTTTCAGTCAACGTAGTGGTTTTCCCATAAGCAATATCATGCTTCATACACACTTCGTCAACCCTATTTGTAGGTTTAGACCAAGGTTTAGGATTGTCAGCCTCATCTAATCTTTTATCCAAGTTTGTTCCTGGACCACAGAAAGAATACCCTGGAAGGTGTAATTCCCCTGGAATTCCAGTTGTTGTAAATTTACTTCCTGACAGAAACTTTTGTATGTCTCCTCCTCTTTTAGGAGAGATGAATTGGCACTTTTTAGAGCCACATACTTGACATATTCCTTTTTGATAAACTCTATTATTTTTAGCTTTAACATAAGAGATATTTTTAGATTTAGTTTTCTTTTTACATTTGAGACAATAACTCATATTTATTTATCAGAAAAATTCCGACAGAGTATCAAAACCTTTTTGGTTTTCAACATATACATTTCAATCTTTATTTTTAAAACATAAAGAATCCTAAGGAATGCCTTCACTCTCTCCTCCATTTATTTACAAATAAAAACTAACTAAAGTCAATGACACCAACATCATCAATCACATAATCTTTTCCTTCTTCTTCTTCTTCTTCTTCACCACTTTCTCGTTTAAATCTCCTCCCTGAAATTGAAGACATTGACGTTCTTATTTTTGAAACCATTATCTTCATAAGAGTTGTTAATTCTTTAATTTCCTCTTCGGTGCGTTGAGATTGATTTATTTGCTTTAATACACTCAATCTTTTATGAATCTCACTGATTTCCATCTCCCTCTCCCCCCTCTCTCTTTGTTCCCTCTCCTCCTTCTCTCTTTTCTCTCTTTTCTCCTTCTCTTCTTCAACTCCTTCCTCTTCCCTTGCTACCCTTGAGTTTAAACCCCAAAGAATATTATACATATACTCATCTGGATTTTGAGATATTCTTGTATCTATAATTATTTTTCTCATAATAGGATACCAATAAGATTTGTTGACGATTTCTAAAAGAGTTTTATATTTCATAACTTTGAGAAGTTCATTTTTATTTAATATTTTAAACAAGTCTCTATTTGTGGGTTTAACAATATCAGTATAAGGCCAGTTTTTTATGACAAAATTCCCATGTATATGCTCCAAATCATAAGGTATGTAATACCGAGCACCCTTTTCTTGTAGGTATCCTTGAATACAAAAATTATAATTCTCTTGTAGTCTTCTTCCTGCCATTTATGTATCAGAAATATATGTGAGATTAATATTATGACAGGTAATACCACCCCATCTTCCCACTACCAAATCGGTTTGTATTCCTCGGCTTTCTATCCTTATCTCATTACCTTCCTTCTTTGTCATGCGAACCATCGCTATACTATCATATATTTTCTTAAAATCACGTATTTGTTGTTTACTAATTGTACTTCCACATAAATCCTTATCTTCACCAAGTGGATAATATTCTTCTTTACGAGACTGATTTAAATCATGTAGGTCTTCTAAGTTTATTGAAAAAGACCAATTATACCCTAAATCAGGCATATCATACCCCCATTTATTAATTCGCATATTAACTAAATGTCCTTCTTTATAAAATTCAATTGTAAGCAGGTAGTTAAATTCAATGAGGAAAGGTGTATGGTCAGTATAACCAGGTGTTGTGGTTGTAAATTTTACTTGTTTCACAAAACGTGCTGTTTTCTTTAAAGATATATATTGTGATAAATCACTGAATCTAATCAAGTCATTCGCATCTGTAGGGTTTGGATAATTGATTAATTTATAAGTATTCTTCATATTAATATTTTTACTTACACTATATTTTTGTCGTTCAGCCTGTGCCTTTGTATAATAATTTGATAAATCAATATCCTGAGAGGATTTTCCAAAGATAGAACCATCTTTTCCAACATAGGTCATTTATATTAGATAAAAAATGATATCATAAAAATTTTCATTATTGTTGAGTTGAAATAATACATATAAACATAATTGGCCACAACATTTAGAATTAATTTCTTGAACTTGGAATGTTTGATAAACACCATTCTGTAAGAATTGTATTACTTCAACAGGTGGTGGCATACCATAACTATCAAAATAATATTTATCCTGACTATTATGAATACAAACCCAATGAGAACCATTCTGTGTGTCTAAATTCATAATAATATTCTTTGTATTCTTATTTATATGTATTAATTCATCTCTCATACAAATAACCACATTATCAATTTTTAGTGTTTTACAATACTTAGCTAGTTCTATATTTGACGTTGTATTCTTTCCAAATTGTTTAAACCATTTATCCATTTATTTATGAGAAAGATACAATCCATTACCCCGTTTAGTTAGTTTAACACCCGCTTGAGCGATAGAGGAAAGCATATCTCCAACCAACAATCTAGCTTTATCAGGTAGACTTTCAAGTTTTTGAGCAAAATCTACAATTACACCACTTCCACTAATTTGTTTCTCCAACTCCTTGTTATGTCTTTCCAATTCTTTTTGAGCTTTTAGTTGTGCCTTCCTTTCGTTAGCAGTTTTTACCGCTGCTGAAATACCACCAGTCAATGCTCCCGCCGCACTTAAACCAGCAAATAAAGGAATTAGAAACGGGAGAAATCCTCCTCTTGACTCATCTATTGAATATTTCTTTAACATAGGTTTCGTCATTTTAATTTTAAGTGATCCAACATCATTTAGTGTTTTTACTTGTGTGTGTGTGAGTAAAACATCAATTCTTACAGCTCCTTTTCTTTGAATTGTATTAACATTAATAATACAAGGCTTTTGATTTTGAATACAAGATGTTAATTTATTAAGATTGATTTGATTAACATATACCCCAACCATTTATTTATGAGAAAAAACCTATGTGATATTAATCATAACACCATTATCTGTATTAATCTGTAATTCTGTTTCCTCCAAAAGCAAACAATATGCATTAACCTCTTCACTCTCCCCTCTTTCAATGTATAGAGAAGTATCCACTCGATTAGACTTTATAGTTTCCTTTTGAGAACTCAGGTCAATTGCGTAGATTGTATATAAACCTTTAAATGCAACCATATCCAAAATAGGATCATTATTACCATTACTTTCACACACTTTTTGGTAGGACTTGTAGGCTTCCGCATAATCATTTTTTTCCCAATCAATTTCCAATCTATCTCGCGGATAAAATGTGCCATCAAGAGAAACCCGAAGTTGTTTCACCTTAGCATTATCACTCAGCGCATTATTCTTATTAGTACCCTCCTCTCCATCTGGTTTTTTAAAAATGAGCCATAGGTATCGTGGCTTTCCTTCAAGAACACCCAAATTCCAAGTGTAGGTAGTGTGTTCCAGTTTAACGTGTTGACATCTTCTTTTAAGGTATGATACATTTAGCGGTTTCTTTGAGTTAAGTCTTCTATTTAACATCTCCTCCGTTTTAAGATTAGGAGTATATTCATTGATATACCAAGACAAATCATTAATAACAAATTTATTATTGTCGCCAAAAGCATTTTCAGCCCCAAAAAGCAATCTATTTACATTATCATTCCTTTGTAGTTGAAATCTAATTTTAAGACCATACAAAACTTTATCATAATCACAAAATCCAAATATACCTTTAAGAGGTACTGCTACGGTAAAACTATTCTCAGTTTTTGCGTCATCATTATACATTGACTTCCTTTGACTATAACCAGGGTCTGTGTTTGTTCCCGTTGACATATCAGGAATAAAGCCTTCAACAGCTCCCTTACCCATTCTATCACCAAACGAATATAGTGTAAATTTCATCATTTCAGATGTAGCAGAGACATAATCAACCGCTTCAACCTCTTGTGTTCCAATATACAGGCGAACACTGTCAAACATTTTCCAGAAGAAATCATTTACGAGTGTAGCATTAGTATTATTCGCAGCCTTAGTGAATTTAAATTTACACAGCAAGAAACTATCAGCTATATTCAAGTAAGTTTGTTGATTATTTATTTCAAAACTTTTTGTTCCGTTTGAATTCCAGTCGGTTCCTGTAATAGCATTTACCTTAAAATAGTCTTCCTTTTTAGTAGAGTTTGAAATGATAATCGTATCATCCAAATCATAGATACTATCAATCGCTTCCATACTTGTATTTATATAGTATTAAAATTGTTGAAACCCTGACCCAAGTATTTTAATGATTTTTTGTCGTTCTTGTGAAGATAGTTGAGTTTTACCTTTTTTAATTTCTTTGATTGCTTGTAATTTATGGGACTCCTTTTGAGCATCTTTTATACTCTTTACAACACCTGCTACATTTCCCATGAGAGAAGCAGTTGAACCAATTAGGTCTTTATGTTTAAGAATGGTTGAACCAATACCCATTAGAGTATCAATTATCCCATCTCCTTTATTTCGAAATTGATGACCCACACCCCGTTGTCTCTTAGGTTTATAGTATCCTTTACCCACATACCTTGTATAGTCTGGTGAAAGGAACATGCCCTCCCCTGTAATTATTTTATATTTTCCCAACTCGTGTTTTCTTACAATAACCATTATTTATTTATTGAAAAACTTCACGTAGGTCAATTCTGATGGATATAATTTCATCATTAAAGGATATCATACGATTATCTTGGTCGGTTATCCTAAAATTTACTCTGTATATGGTTTTTCCTGACACAGGTAAATAGACAAGATTTTTTGGTTCCATATTAAATTTATAACCAATCGGGGTTGAGTATGCACTGAATGAAAATATTGTATTTGTTCTTATTCCATCGTTATAAGCACCATCAATCAAATCACAATGAATTAATACTGAATTTATACCGGAGGATATTTGGATAACATTATCACTGTAAAACGTCCCGTTATTTTCAATCTTTTTTGAAGAGAAACCCAATAGCTCTCTGAACGAATTTTCAATTGTGAAATCAACTTTATAATTATTTTTCAGTTTAATAGTTGATTTTGAAGTGTGTGTTTGAATATCTATTACAATATTTTTTGGTTCATCACCTTTTTCTTTCATAAGGCGAGAGACTTCTGAAGATATTTGAGAAATCTCGTAAGCTCCAGGTGAAACAGTTATAGTTTTGTAGGCAGTGCCTGGATTATAACTAAACTTGTTGTTTTTCTCTGTGATATTAAAAAGGGTATTGTAAGTTTCCATTGACAACAAAGATGCCTCATATGAGGTAAGGGGGTCAAGTTGTAGTGGGTAAGGGAATGAAGCTGTGTAATCGCTCGTTGTGAAATTAAAACTAAGAATTGTGCTTCTCATCTTATTTAATATCTAATAAAATATCTTTGTATTGACATTTATTAATTATTTTCATGTTCATCAACTGATCTAAAATGGCTGAGGATTCATTAAAACAATTGTTGTTTCCAGCCTTCTTACTACCTAATAACAATAATAGCCTATTAACTAATTGTGATGGGTCATTTGGAAGAAAACTAACACCCGAACCAAGCTTACTTAAAGCATCAATAATATGTTTCTCCTTCTCATTCTTCTTACTTTTACCAGCAACAGAAACTCCATAATCAAGTGTATTTAACAACTCAATATATACCCTATCTTCCTCTCTTTCCATATCAAGTGGTTCCTCAAAATATTTTGAACCGCTGAATCCGGGGTTTGTTAGAAGAAACATTAATCTTGGAGTTAATTTAACATTTGGTTGAGTAGAACTCAAGAACATCAATTCATCATTAAATATCAATACCTTTTCTTCCACAAGATGAAACACTGCTGGTTCTTCTGTTGGAATGAGACCTGCTCTGGTTTTTGAACCCGCAGAATATTCATTGTTTTGAAGAGCTTCCACAACATAATTAGGGGGTTGATTTACCTGCTCAAGTTTCCGAAATAATCCCTCGTCATCATATTCTAATTCACCAAGTTCTTGTTTTGTTATCTGACTAAAATCTTTGAGCATTTGAAGTTTTTTCGGAGTAAATTCTACCGTGGGAACTGTAGGGTGTTGAGTTTTCAAAAGTGGTTTAAAGAATTTCTCTTGTTTTCTTTCAAAGGCTTCTTCACCAGTTAGTTTCTGTCTCCGTTTCTTCTTTATCTCTTCCTGTTGTTTAACAACTTTTGAAACTAATTGTTGATGTTCCTTAAACTTTCTTTCTCTTTCTTCAGTATTCATTTTCTGTATTTATTTATTGAAAAATATCATTTAGTATCTCATCTTGTTTCACAACAATATATTTATATTTTCCAATCATGTGTTTCATATAATTTTCAAATTCTTTTTTACTACATAACGTAGAGCAATTATCTCTCCAAAAATTATTTACATCTATTGAATTTAACTTAAATAAAATAAAAGTATTGGCATTGTTTCTTATTGAGCGTCGAGGGAGTTGAAAATATGATTGACTAAGATATATACAATTACAAGAAGAATGTCTCCCTCTTGTATAGTAGCTATCCATTACTGTTTGGTTTCTCTCATTAACACAATCATCAAAGATGACAAGGTTCTTTTTTGATTTATCTAAATCTTGAGGTGAAGGTATATCATCCGTATTATCACTGAGAATACAAGTTATGGGTTTCGATTTTGATTTCTGTGTATCACAAAATAATTGTATTATATCATCAATATTATAATCATTTAGTTTGTTTTGAAGTTTAAATAAACCGATAATGTCTTCCTTTTTAAGACCCGCATTAAAACCCTGTGAGAGTAGTTGATACTCGGGTTGAAAACTTGACTTTGTAAAAATTATTAAATTATCATAATCTAAAAAATTAGAACCAAGGAGCATCTTTAAAAGTAAACAGGTTTTTCCACATCCGCTTGAACCAACTATTAGACATCTCAATGAATTTGGAATGTTTTTATGGTTATTAAATTTTATCTTATTTTCCCAAACGGGTAAAAAATCATTCATTTATATATTTGGAAAACAAGTTATCCAACTTTTTTTGAGCTATTTGAGAAACTCTATATTTTATCCTGAGTTCGGGTTTAATTTCAAAATAATCCATTATTTTATTTATATAGTATCTTGTATTAACATTTCCATTAAAATTATTTTGAATAATAAATATCATTAAACCCTTATACATTTCCTCAATACAATTAGTCTCTTCCCTTGAAAGAAATGGTGTATTATCATCACAATACTTAACATTCATCTCTCTTATTAATCTTGTAAAGTAATTCATTTTTGGTTCTAATTTAAAAGAGTTATATATTTTTTTATATTTCTTATTATCATTAATTAAAATTAAATCACAGAAAATACATTGTTTATATGAATCCTCATCATTAAGCCCCACTCTATCACAAGCCGGACAATTCTCTAATTTATCATATGGAGAGTCTGTAAATTCTAAATATCCTTCAGAACTTATCATATTTATGTGGTAAATTTTTACTTAAACTAAACGCAAGTTTATTCATTAATAAATACAATGTTTCAAAGCACAAAAGACAAATTTCAATCAATCTCTACTTCGGTGGAAGATATAGAAAAATATGTCAAAGATGTTAAATTGAACAAAGATAAATATGGAAATTTTTGGGTAAAACCAGTTATGGAAAATAACATGAGCCCCTCTATTTCATTTAAAGGAAGAGCTCTAACTATACCTGGAAAGACATCCATTAAAGTAAATCTAACAAAAGTTTCTCCTCTACTCCTGGCAATTTATTCAAAGCTTGAAAAAGTGATTGACCACGATACTTTGAAAAAGAATGATAAGACCATTAATAATTCTAGAGGAGACATTTGTATTTTCTTTAATAATCCAAAGGGTGTAGATCTAAGTAAAATGAATGATGTTAATATTTCTGGTGAAATGTTATTTCGTTCTATGATAGTTAGAGATTATTTAAAGATAACTTTTGATATAAAAATTGTAGAGATTGAATCTGTTAATGAAAGAAAGTATATAGATATTGATGGGAATATTTTTCTTGCTAATTAAATATGAGTCAATACAGCAGTGAAGATTTTACTATTTCATTGAACTCAGACGATAGTGATGATAGTATTTCATTGAACTTGGACGATGGTGATGATAGTATTTCATTGAACACAGATGATAGTTATGATACTAATAGTTTGTGCTCAAATGATAGTTATGAGAGTAGCTTTATTGATGACTCTGAGTATGATTCTGAGTATTCATGTGATAGTTATGACTTAGATGATTCTGAGTGAAAAAGTGTTTTAGTTTAAGCACAGCGATATATATAAAACGGAGCTGTAAAGCTCAAAAGTGTTTTATTTTAAGCACAGTGATATATATAAAACACCACGTTTTCTCACGCTATAAATATGGTTTATTGTGATACTTGCGAGAAGGAAGTAAAATATTATAAACAACATATTCTCACCGCAAAACATACATACAACATTTTAAACAAACTTTCCCCTCTTCCACCTGAAACAAAACACTGTTCTACATGTAATAAAAATATCCTCAAGAAAGGCTTCAAAATACATCTTAAAACAAATCTACATTTATCAAATTTTATCACAACTAAAAACTCTGATGGAGCATTCAAAGGACATATTAAAATAAGAGTCTTTAACTTCAAACCTCCTGAACCAGAGTCTATAGTTGATGCTGTAGAAATAGTTAAACCTGCTGTTCAAACGTTGATTGAAAAAACACTAAAGGAAATGAAACCACTTAAATTTTATATGGGAGTAAAATTAGAAATGACAAAGGATGAAGGAGTTATAGATGCACCATACATGAGAACTGAGCCACACTTTATATCTTCATATCAAGATTTTAAAACATCAGGAGTCTATGATGAACTTATTAAACAAGAGCAAGATGTGGATAATTCAATCGTAGGAAGTGGATTCAATATAGGAAAAATTATTTACATAGACATTCATATTCTTAAATCAGATCCTCTAAAAGCTTCTTCTTACATTGATTTACCCAGTGTTATCAAAAATAGAAAAGCAGTTATCAATATCAAAAATAAAGACAATAAATGTTTTCTCTGGTCTATTTTAGCACACTTACATCCTCCACATTTTCATGATGAAAGAGTATCTCATTATAAAAAATATGAGAATACATTAAATACGAAAGATCTAAAGTTTCCGATGACTTTAAATGATATTCCTAAATTTGAAAAGATGAATAATTTATCAGTTAATGTTTATGGTCTAACAGAAACAAACAACATTCAGGTTTTAAAGCTTTCTGACAATTGTAAACAAACTCATATTAATCTTCTATATTTTAATTCAGACGAAAATTCACATTATACATACATCAAAGATATTGCTAAATTAATAAAACCACAAGTCTGTAAGAGAACAAATAAAATATATATTTGTTTGCGTTGTCTTAACTTCTTCAATTCACAAGAAAGATTAGATAAACATTCAAATTATTGTGGCGAACATAAATCAACGGTAATCAATATGCCTAAAGAAGGCTCAAAGATCACATTCAAAGATGAAAATAAAAAGATCAAACATCCATTTGTTATATATGCTGATTTTGAAAGTATTTTAGAAAAAATTGATACTGCTTCTCAAGATCCAAAAGAATCATACACAAATAAATATCAAAAACATACTCCTTGTGGTTTTTGTTATTATATCAAATCATCCGTTGGTGATAAATATAACAAGTTAGAGATGTATAGAGGCTCAAATACCCCAGAGGAGTTTGTGAAACGACTAGAAAAAGACTGTGTTCGATTAACCAAGATAATGAGAGAAACCAATAAACCAATGTCCTTAACAAGTAAAGAAAAAAGGGAATTTATAAAAAACAATGTCTGTCATATTTGTGAGGAGAAAATTGGTAAAGGTCTAAAGGTTAGAGACCATTGTCATCTCACTGGTAAATATAGAGGTCCGGCTCATCAAAGTTGTAATATTAATTATCAACTCCCCTCTTTCATTCCTGTCTTTCTTCATAACAACGCTCATTATGATACACATCTATTTATCAAGGAACTCTCAAAGACTTCTGGAAGTATCTCAGCAATTCCAAACACGGATCAGAAATACATTTCATTCACAAAAACAATTCACACATCTCCTATTACTCATATCAGATTTCTTGATACATTTAAATTCATGGCAAGTCCATTGGTTAACTTGGTTCAAAATCTAAAAGAGTTTCCATGTCTTTCAGAGTATTTTTTAGATAAAGATTTTCTAACACAAAAGGGAATTTACCCCTATGACTATATGGACTCATTTGAGAGATTCAATGAAACACAACTTCCTTCAAAAGAAAATTTCTATAACAAATTAAATAATAGTCATATATCTGATAAAGATTATGTACACGCACAAAATGTTTGGGAAAAATATAACATCAAGAATCTTGGCGAGTATCACGATTTGTATCTCAAAACTGATGTGCTTTTATTGGCCGATGTATTTGAAGCCTTTAGATCTGTTTGTCGCACTGGATATGGATTGGATCCTGCTCACTACTACACAGCACCTGGATTGGCCTGGAGTGCGATGTTGAAAATGACAAAACAAGATTTGGATTTGATAACCGATGTTGATATGCTTTTGATGATTGAAAAGGCAAAAAGAGGTGGAATTTCACAAGTCTGCTCGAGTAGATACGCAAAAGCAAATAACAAATATCTTCCAAATTATGATCCAACGAAAGAGAGTTCTTACTTGATGTACTATGACGCGAACAACCTGTATGGCTGGGCAATGTCTCAGGCTCTTCCTTATGGAAAACTTAGATGGGTAAAGGAAAAAGACTACAAAAACGTTTTACAAGATGTATGTATCTCTACACAAAAAGAATTGGATGAAGAAAAAGTTGGTTATTATTTTGAAATTGATTTAAAATATCCAGAGGAACTCCATAACCTACACAAAGATCTCCCATTTGCTTGTGAGAAAGCAAGTCCAAAGAAAGAATGGTTGAGTGATTATCAACGATCGTTTGATATAGGTGAATCAACAGAAAAATTACTTACTACATTATATAACAAGAAAAATTATGTTCTACACCAAAGAAATTTGCGACAATATTTATCAAAAGGTCTAAGAGTAGAGAAGATCCATAGGGTTCTAAAGTTCAATCAAAGTCATTGGTTAAAGGGGTACATTGATTTTAATACACAAAGAAGAACAGAGTCAAAAACAGATTTTGAGAAAGACTTTTATAAATTGATGAATAATGCGGTCTTTGGTAAGACTATGGAGAATGTGAGGAAAAGACAAAATATCAGACTATCAACATCTTGGGAACAAGCATCAAAATTAATTAATAGACCGAGTTTTACTCGAGCTGAGGTCTTTACTGAGAACTTTTGTGCGATCCATTTGATTAAAGAGAGTATTGAAATGAACAAACCTATTTATATTGGAACAACAATTCTTGATTTATCAAAGTCATTAATGTATGATTACTTTTATAATAACTTGAGGAAGAAATATCAAAATGATGTTAATCTACTTTATATGGATACAGATAGTTTTATTTTGAAAATTAATACCAACGATGTTTATTCAGACATGAAAAGAGACATTAATATCTATGACACGAGTAATTACAGTCCAGAGAGTGAGTTGTTCTCTTCTAAAAATAAAAAGGTGATTGGAAAGTTCAAGGATGAATTAGGAGGAAATGTTATGAGTGAATTTGTGGGATTGAGGTCAAAGGCTTATGCTTATAAATACATTGTGAATAACGTTGAAAAGACTGATAAGAAGTTAAAAGGTGTAAAGAAAAATGTTATTAAAGAAACAATAAACTTTAAGGATTATTATAACTGTTTAACAACAAAGAAAGAAGAGTTTAGAAAGATTAATGGAATAAGAAGTTATAAACATCAATTATATTCAGAAGAGATAAATAAGAAAGCATTGGGGGCTTTTGATGATAAGAGGTTTATTTTAGAAAATGGAATTGATAGTCTCCCTTATGGTTATATAAGTATATAAGTGATAAGATATATATATAAGTGATAAGATATATATAAGTGATAAGATATACATAAGTGATAAGATATATATAAGTGATAAGATATATATAAGTGATAAGTTAAAAAGGGGGGGGGTTGGGGATTTTAACGGGCTACCGCCGCCTTTTTTACTATTATATAAATGATAGAACCAAGTATCAACCAGACTAAAGAGTGGAGGTGTAATCAACCTTGGTATATAAATGGAAAACATAATGAATGTGAAAAATATCAAATAGGTATAATTGAAAAGGCAACTGGTAAAAAAGTTCACAAAACAAATAAGAGAATTAATTTAAATACCGGTGAATTGGGTAAAAAAGATGGAAATATTTTTGAGTGGACGGAAAACTTTGATGGTTGTCAGGAAAATATATACTTTAATTTAAAAATGGTATGTGGCACTGGAGGCGCTCAAGCAAGAACATTGAGGGAGGTTTACCATTTTATCTTAGCTCAGTTAAAATATCTTAATAAAGAACCAAACTCAAACATATTTTTTGTTAATATATTAGATGGTGAAGAGAGTTGTAGGAGAATTAAATTATTTCCCACGCATAAACAAATATTTGTAGGGTCGTTGTTTGAGTGGGTTATATTCACCAGATGATATTAAGAGTAAAAGGTTAAAAGGTCCATGAGGTCAGAAGGATCACAGGTGTTTAAGTGGTCTAATGAATAAGGATAACATGTCAAAAGGTTAGAAGGTTCGTAAAGAACAGGGTGAGAGAAATATAGGTGTTTAGGGGCAATGAGGGAGGGAAAGAATTAATATGGAAGTGAATGGGTCAATGTTTGAGTGGGTCAAAGATTAATCTGCCAGATGATATGTAGAAGAAGGATGATAGGTCTATAAGAGAAAACAAATATTTGTAGTGTTTGAGTGGTCTAATGAACAACATTAAGGATAGGTACTACAGACAAAAGGTTCATAAAGATGAGGGTGGGAGAAATAGAGGTGTTTATGATTTTTGAAAAAGACAAGGGGGTAAATGACATTAGATAGGGATTTCCCATGTTAAACGGAGGTGTCCCAGAAGCAACATTATTACACTACTAACACAAGTGCGAAAAGTGTTTTTCCAACACTAACACAAGTGCGAAAAGTGGTTTCCTTCACTAACACATGTGCGAAAAGTGGGTTTTCAACACTAACACAAGTGCGAAAAGTGGTTTCCTTCACCAACACCAGTGCGAAAAGTGGTTTTTCAACACTATCACAAGGGCAAAAAGTGTTTTTTCCACACTAATACAAGTGCAAAAGTGGTTTCCTGCACCAACACAAGTGCGAAAAGTGGTTTTTCAACACTAACACAAGTGCGAAAAGTGGTTTTTCAACACTATCACAAGTGCAAAAAGTGTTTTTTCCACACTAATACAAGTGCAAAAGTGGTTTCCTGCACCAACACAAGTGCAAAAAGTGTTTTTTCAACACTAACACAAGTGCAAAAAGTGGATTTTCAACACTAACACAAGTGCGAAAAGTGGTTTTTCAACACTAACACAAGTGCGAAACGTGGTTTTTCAACACTATCGCAAATGCAAAAAGTGTTTTTTCAACACTAATACAAGTGCAAAAGTGGTTTCTGCACCAACACAAGTGCAAAAAGTGGATTTTCAACACTAACACAAGTGCGAAAAGTGTTTTTTCAACACTAACACAAGTGCGAAAAGTGGTTTTTCAACACTATCGCAAGTGCAAAAAGTGGTTTTTCAACACTAACACAAGTGCGAAACGTGGTTTTTCCACACTAATACAAGTGCAAAAGTGGTTTCCTGCACGAACACAAGTGCGAAAAGTGGTTTTTCAACACGAACATAAGTGCGAAAGTGGTTTTTCAACACTATCACAAGTGCAAAAAGTGTTTTTTCCACACTAATACCAGTGCAAAAGTGGTTTCCTTCACCAACACAAGTGCGAAAAGTGGTTGTTCAACACTAACACAAGTGCGAAAAGTGGTTTTTCAACACTAACACAAGTGCGAAAAGTGGTTTTTCAACACTATCACAAGTGCAAAAAGTGTTTTTTCCACACTAATACAAGTGAAGAGTTCAGGCGCAAAAACCGATAAACGCCATTTTTGATGAAACTGAACTATGTTTACCGAAGTATATGTTTCAATACCTCCGTTTCAGTAGGCAAATCATTTTCTCCCAAAACCCGATCGCGTCCACGTATTTTAAGATACAGCCCATGTCATTTTGATGGGTTTCACCTGGAATGCACAGCAGAAAATCTTGATTTTCTCATTTCAGCAAAAATGGATATATCTGTTTTTGCATCTGAACTCTTCAAGTGCAAAAGTGGTTTCCTGCACCAACACAAGTGCGAAAAGTGGTTTTTCAACACTAACACAAGTGCGAAAAGTGGTTTTTCAACACTATCACAAGTGCAAACAGTGTTTTTTCCACACTAATACAAGTGCAAAAGTGGTTTCCTGCACCAACACAAGTGCGAAAAGTGGGTTTTCAACACTAACACATGTGCGAAAAGTGGTTTTTCAACACTATCACAAGTGCAAAAAGTGTTTTTTCCACACTAATACAAGTGCAAAAGTGGTTTCCTGCACCAACACAAGTGCGAAAAGTGGTTTTTCAACACTAACACAAGTGCGAAAAGTGGTTTTTCAACACTATCACAAGTGCAAAAAGTGTTTTTTCCACACTAATACCAGTGCAAAAGTGGTTTCCTTCACCAACACAAGTGCGAAAAGTGGTTGTTCAACACTAACACAAGTACGAAAAGTGGTTTTTCAACACTATCACAAGTGCAAAAAGTGTTTTTTCCACACTAATACAAGTGCAAAAGTGGTTTCCTGCACCACCACAAGTGCGAAAAGTGGATTTTCAACACTAACACAAGTGCGAAAAGTGGTTTCCTTCACTAACACATGTGCAAAAAGTGGGTTTTCAACACTAACACAAGTGCGAAAAGTGGTTTTTCCACACTATCGCAAGTGCAAAAAGTGGTTTTTCAACACTAACACAAGTGCGAAACGTGGTTTTTCCACACTAATACAAGTGCAAAAGTGGTTTCCTGCACGAACACAAGTGCGAAAAGTGGTTTTTCAACACTAACACAAGTGTGAAAAGTGGTTTTTCAACACTATCACAAGTGCAAAAAGTGTTTTTTCCACATTAATACAAGTGCAAAAGTGGTTTCCTGCACCAACACAAGTGCGAAAAGTGTGGCTTTCAACACGAACATAAGTGCGAAAGTGGTTTTTCAACACTATCACAAGTGCAAAAAGTGTTTTTTTCCACACTAATACCAGTGCAAAAGTGGTTTCCTTCACCAACACAAGTGCAAAAAGTGGTTGTTCAACACTAACACAAGTGCGAAAAGTGGTTTTTCAACACTAACACAAGTGCGAAAAGTGGTTTTTCAACACTATCACAAGTGCAAAAAGTGTTTTTTCCACACTAATACAAGTGCAAAAGTGGTTTCCTGCACCAACACAAGTGCGAACAGTGGTTTTTCAACACTAACACAAGTGCGAAAAGTGGGTTTTCAACTATCACAAGTGCAAAAAGTGTTTTTTCCACACTAATACAAGTGCAAAAGTGGTTTCCTGCACCAACACAAGTGCGAAAAGTGGTTTTTCAACACTAACACAAGTGCGAAAAGTGGTTTTTCATCACTATCACAAGTGCAAACAGTGTTTTTTCCACACTAATACAAGTGCAAAAGTGGTTTCCTGCACCATCACAAGTGCGAAAAGTGGGTTTTAAACACTAACACAAGTGCGAAAAGTGGTTTTTCAACACTATCACAAGTGCAAAAAGTGTTTTTTCCACACTAATACAAGTGCAAAAGTGGTTTCCTGCACCAACACAAGTGCGAAAAGTGGTTTTTCAACACTAACACAAGTGCAAAAAGTGTTTTTTCAACACTAACACAAGTGCGAAAAGTGGATTTTCAACACTAACACAAGTGCGAAAAGTGGTTTTTCAACACTATCACAAGTGCAAAAAGTGGTTTTTCAACACTAACACAAGTGCGAAACGTGGTTTTTCCACACTAATACAAGTGCAAAAGTGGTTTCCTGCACGAACACAAGTGCGAAAAGTGGTTTTTCAACACTAACACAAGTGCGAAAAGTGGTTTTTCAACACTATCACAAGTGCGAAAAGTGGTTTTTCATCACTATCACAAGTGCAAACAGTGTTTTTTCCACACTAATACAAGTGCAAAAGTGGTTTCCTGCACCAACACAAGTGCGAAAAGTGGGTTTTCAACACTAACACATGTGCGAAAAGTGGTTTTTCAACACTATCACAAGTGCAAAAAGTGTTTTTTCCACACTAATACAAGTGCAAAAGTGGTTTCCTGCACCAATACAAGTGCGAAAAGTGGTTTTTCAACACTAACACAAGTGCGAAAAGTGGTTTTTCAACACTATCACAAGTGCAAAAAGTGTTTTTTCCACACTAATACCAGTGCAAAAGTGGTTTCCTTCACCAACACAAGTGCGAAAAGTGGTTGTTCAACACTAACACAAGTACGAAAAGTGGTTTTTCAACACTATCACAAGTGCAAAAAGTGTTTTTTCCACACTAATACAAGTGCAAAAGTGGTTTCCTGCACCAACAAGTGCGAAAAGTGGTTTTTCAACACTAACACAAGTGCGAAAAGTGGTTTTCAACACTAACACAAGTGCGAAAAGTGGATTTTCAACACTAACACAAGTGCGAAAAGTGATTTTTCATCACTATCACAAGTGCAAACAGTGTTTTTTCCACACTAATACAAGTGCAAAAGTGGTTTCCTGCACCAACACAAGTGCGAACAGTGGTTTTTCAACACTAACACAAGTGCGAAAAGTGGTTTTTCAACACTATCAGAAGTGCAAAAAGTGTTTTCTCCACACTAATACAAGTGCAAAAGTGGTTTCCTGCACCAACACAAGTGCGAACAGTGGTTTTTCAACACTAACACAAGTGCGAAAAGTGGGTTTTCAACTATCACAAGTGCAAAAAGTGTTTTTTCCACACTAATACAAGTGCAAAAGTGGTTTCCTGCACCAACACAAGTGCGAAAAGTGGTTTTTCAACACTAACACAAGTGCGAAAAGTGGTTTTTCATCACTATCACAAGTGCAAACAGTGTTTTTTCCACACTAATACAAGTGCAAAAGTGGTTTCCTGCACCAACACAAGTGCGAAAAGTGGGTTTTAAACACTAACACAAGTGCGAAAAGTGGTTTTTCAACACTATCACAAGTGCAAAAAGTGTTTTTTCCACACTAATACAAGTGCAAAAGTGGTTTCCTGCACCAACACAAGTGCGAAAAGTGTTTTTTCAACACTAACACAAGTGCAAAAAGTGTTTTTTCAACACTAACACAAGTGCGAAAAGTGGATTTTCAACACTAACACAAGTGCGAAAAGTGGTTTTTCAACACTATCACAAGTGCAAAAAGTGGTTTTTCAACACTAACACAAGTGCGAAACGTGGTTTTTCCACACTAATACAAGTGCAAAAGTGGTTTCCTGCACGAACACAAGTGCGAAAAGTGGTTTTTCAACACTAACACAAGTGCGAAAAGTGGTTTTTCAACACTATCACAAGTGCAAAAAGTGTTTTTTCCACATTAATACAAGTGCAAAAGTGGTTTCCTGCACCAACACAAGTGCGAAAAGTGTGGTTTTCAACATGAACACAAGTGCGAAAGTGGTTTTTCAACACTATCACAAGTGCAAAAAGTGTTTTTTCCACACTAATACCAGTGCAAAAGTGGTTTCCTTCACCAACACAAGTGCGAAAAGTGGTTGTTCAACACTAACACAAGTGCGAAAAGTGGTTTTTCAACACTATCACAAGTGCAAAAAGTGTTTTTTCCACACTAATACAAGTGCAAAAGTGGTTTCCTGCACCATCATAAGTGCGAAAAGTGGTTTTTCAACACTAACACAAGTGCGAAAAGTGGTTTTTCAACACTATCACAAGTGCAAAAAGTGTTTTTTCCACAATAATACAAGTGCAAAAGTGGTTTCCTGCACCAACACAAGTGCGAAAAGTGGTTTTTCAACACTAACACAAGTGCGAAAAGTGGTTTTTCAACACTAACACAAGTGCGAAAAGTGGTTTTTCAACACTATCACAAGTGCAAAAAGTGTTTTTTCCACACTAATACAAGTGCAAAAGTGGTTTCCTGCACCAACACAAGTGCGAAAAGTGGTTTTTCAACACTAACACAAGTGCGAAAAGTGGTTTTTCAACACTATCACAAGTGCAAAAAGTGTTTTTTCCACACTAATACAAGTGCAAAAGTGGTTTCCTGCACCAACACAAGTGCGAACAGTGGTTTTTCAACACTAACACAAGTGCGAAAAGTGGTTTTTCAACACTATCACAAGTGCAAAAAGTGTTTTTTCCACACTAATACAAGTGCAAAAGTGGTTTCCTGCACCAACACAAGTGCGAAAAGTGGTTTTTCAACACTAACACAAGTGCGAAAAGTGGTTTTTCAACACTATCACAAGTGCAAACAGTGTTTTTTCCACACTAATACAAGTGCAAAAGTGGTTTCCTGCACCAAAACAAGTGCGAAAAGTGGGTTTTCAACACTAACACATGTGCGAAAAGTGGTTTTTCAACACTATCACAAGTGCAAAAAGTGTTTTTTCCACACTAATACAAGTGCAAAAGTGGTTTCCTGCACCAACACAAGTGCGAAAAGTGGTTTTTCAACACTAACACAAGTGCGAAAAGTGGTTTTTCAACACTATCACAAGTGCAAAAAGTGTTTTTTCCACACTAATACCAGTGCAAAAGTGGTTTCCTTCACCAACACAAGTGCGAAAAGTGGTTGTTCAACACTAACACAAGTACGAAAAGTGGTTTTTCAACACTATCACAAGTGCAAAAAGTGTTTTTTCCACACTAACACAAGTGCGAAACGTGGTTTTTCAACACTATCGCAAATGCAAAAAGTGTTTTTTCAACACTAATACAAGTGCGAAAAGTGGTTTCCTTCACTAACACATGTGCGAAAAGTGGGTTTTCAACACTAACACAAGTGCGAAAAGTGGTTTCCTTCACCAACACCAGTGCGAAAAGTGGTTTTTCAACACTATCACAAGGGCAAAAAGTGTTTTTTCCACACTAATACAAGTGCAAAAGTGGTTTCCTGCACCAACACAAGTGCGAAAAGTGGTTTTTCAACACTAACACAAGTGCGAAAAGTGGTTTTTCAACACTATCACAAGTGCAAAAAGTGTTTTTTCCACATTAATACAAGTGCAAAAGTGGTTTCCTGCACCAACACAAGTGCGAAAAGTGTTTTTTCAACACTAACACAAGTGCAAAAAGTGTTTTTTCAACACTAACACAAGTGCGAAAAGTGGATTTTCAACACTAACACAAGTGCGAAAAGTGGTTTTTCAACACTATCACAAGTGCAAAAAGTGGTTTTTCAACACTAACACAAGTGCGAAACGTGGTTTTTCCACACTAATACAAGTGCAAAAGTGGTTTCCTGCACGAACACAAGTGCGAAAAGTGGTTTTTCAACACTAACACAAGTGCGAAAAGTGGTTTTTCAACACTATCACAAGTGCAAAAAGTGTTTTTTCCACATTAATACAAGTGCAAAAGTGGTTTCCTGCACCAACACAAGTGCGAAAAGTGTGGTTTTCAACATGAACACAAGTGCGAAAGTGGTTTTTCAACACTATCACAAGTGCAAAAAGTGTTTTTTCCACACTAATACCAGTGCAAAAGTGGTTTCCTTCACAAACACAAGTGCGAAAAGTGGTTGTTCAACACTAACACAAGTGCGAAAAGTGGTTTTTCAACACTATCACAAGTGCAAAAAGTGTTTTTTCCACACTAATACAAGTGCAAAAGTGGTTTCCTGCACCATCATAAGTGCGAAAAGTGGTTTTTCAACACTAACACAAGTGCGAAAAGTGGTTTTTCAACACTATCACAAGTGCAAAAAGTGTTTTTTCCACAATAATACAAGTGCAAAAGTGGTTTCCTGCACCAACACAAGTGCGAAAAGTGGTTTTTCAACACTAACACAAGTGCGAAAAGTGGTTTTTCAACACTAACACAAGTGCGAAAAGTGGTTTTTCAACACTATCACAAGTGCAAAAAGTGTTTTTTCCACACTAATACAAGTGCAAAAGTGGTTTCCTGCACCAACACAAGTGCGAAAAGTGGTTTTTCAACACTAACACAAGTGCGAAAAGTGGTTTTTCAACACTATCACAAGTGCAAAAAGTGTTTTTTCCACACTAATACAAGTGCAAAAGTGGTTTCCTGCACCAACACAAGTGCGAACAGTGGTTTTTCAACACTAACACAAGTGCGAAAAGTGGTTTTTCAACACTATCACAAGTGCAAAAAGTGTTTTTTCCACACTAATACAAGTGCAAAAGTGGTTTCCTGCACCAACACAAGTGCGAAAAGTGGTTTTTCAACACTAACACAAGTGCGAAAGGTGGTTTTTCAACACTATCACAAGTGCAAACAGTGTTTTTTCCACACTAATACAAGTGCAAAAGTGGTTTCCTGCACCAAAACAAGTGCGAAAAGTGGGTTTTCAACACTAACACATGTGCGAAAAGTGGTTTTTCAACACTATCACAAGTGCAAAAAGTGTTTTTTCCACACTAATACAAGTGCAAAAGTGGTTTCCTGCACCAACACAAGTGCGAAAAGTGGTTTTTCAACACTAACACAAGTGCGAAAAGTGGTTTTTCAACACTATCACAAGTGCAAAAAGTGTTTTTTCCACACTAATACCAGTGCAAAAGTGGTTTCCTTCACCAACACAAGTGCGAAAAGTGGTTGTTCAACACTAACACAAGTACGAAAAGTGGTTTTTCAACACTATCACAAGTGCAAAAAGTGTTTTTTCCACACTAACACAAGTGCGAAACGTGGTTTTTCAACACTATCGCAAATGCAAAAAGTGTTTTTTCAACACTAATACAAGTGCGAAAAGTGGTTTCCTTCACTAACACATGTGCGAAAAGTGGGTTTTCAACACTAACACAAGTGCGAAAAGTGGTTTCCTTCACCAACACCAGTGCGAAAAGTGGTTTTTCAACACTATCACAAGGGCAAAAAGTGTTTTTTCCACACTAATACAAGTGCAAAAGTGGTTTCCTGCACCAACACAAGTGCGAAAAGTGGATTTTCAACACTAACACAAGTGCGAAAAGTGTTTTTCCAACACTAACACAAGTGCGAAAAGTGGTTTCCTTCACTAACACATGTGCGAAAAGTGGGTTTTCAACACTAACACAAGTGCGAAAAGTGGTTTCCTTCACCAACACCAGTGCGAAAAGTGGTTTTTCAACACTATCACAAGGGCAAAAAGTGTTTTTTCCACACTAATACAAGTGCAAAAGTGGTTTCCTGCACCAACACAAGTGCGAAAAGTGGTTTTTCAACACTAACACAAGTGCGAAAAGTGGTTTTTCAACACTATCACAAGTGCAAAAAGTGTTTTTTCCACATTAATACAAGTGCAAAAGTGGTTTCCTGCACCAACACAAGTGCGAAAAGTGTGGTTTTCAACATGAACACAAGTGCGAAAGTGGTTTTTCAACACTATCACAAGTGCAAAAAGTGTTTTTTCCACACTAATACCAGTGCAAAAGTGGTTTCCTTCACCAACACAAGTGCGAAAAGTGGTTGTTCAACACTAACACAAGTGCGAAAAGTGGTTTTTCAACACTATCACAAGTGCAAAAAGTGTTTTTTCCACACTAATACAAGTGCAAAAGTGGTTTCCTGCACCATCATAAGTGCGAAAAGTGGTTTTTCAACACTAACACAAGTGCGAAAAGTGGTTTTTCAACACTATCACAAGTGCAAAAAGTGTTTTTTCCACAATAATACAAGTGCAAAAGTGGTTTCCTGCACCAACACAAGTGCGAAAAGTGGTTTTTCAACACTAACACAAGTGCGAAAAGTGGTTTTTCAACACTAACACAAGTGCGAAAAGTGGTTTTTCAACACTATCACAAGTGCAAAAAGTGTTTTTTCCACACTAATACAAGTGCAAAAGTGGTTTCCTGCACCAACACAAGTGCGAAAAGTGGTTTTTCAACACTAACACAAGTGCGAAAAGTGGTTTTTCAACACTATCACAAGTGCAAAAAGTGTTTTTTCCACACTAATACAAGTGCAAAAGTGGTTTCCTGCACCAACACAAGTGCGAACAGTGGTTTTTCAACACTAACACAAGTGCGAAAAGTGGTTTTTCAACACTATCACAAGTGCAAAAAGTGTTTTTTCCACACTAATACAAGTGCAAAAGTGGTTTCCTGCACCAACACAAGTGCGAAAAGTGGTTTTTCAACACTAACACAAGTGCGAAAAGTGGTTTTTCAACACTATCACAAGTGCAAACAGTGTTTTTTCCACACTAATACAAGTGCAAAAGTGGTTTCCTGCACCAAAACAAGTGCGAAAAGTGGGTTTTCAACACTAACACATGTGCGAAAAGTGGTTTTTCAACACTATCACAAGTGCAAAAAGTGTTTTTTCCACACTAATACAAGTGCAAAAGTGGTTTCCTGCACCAACACAAGTGCGAAAAGTGGTTTTTCAACACTAACACAAGTGCGAAAAGTGGTTTTTCAACACTATCACAAGTGCAAAAAGTGTTTTTTCCACACTAATACCAGTGCAAAAGTGGTTTCCTTCACCAACACAAGTGCGAAAAGTGGTTGTTCAACACTAACACAAGTACGAAAAGTGGTTTTTCAACACTATCACAAGTGCAAAAAGTGTTTTTTCCACACTAACACAAGTGCGAAACGTGGTTTTTCAACACTATCGCAAATGCAAAAAGTGTTTTTTCAACACTAATACAAGTGCGAAAAGTGGTTTCCTTCACTAACACATGTGCGAAAAGTGGGTTTTCAACACTAACACAAGTGCGAAAAGTGGTTTCCTTCACCAACACCAGTGCGAAAAGTGGTTTTTCAACACTATCACAAGGACAAAAAGTGTTTTTTCCACACTAATACAAGTGCAAAAGTGGTTTCCTGCACCAACACAAGTGCGAAAAGTGGATTTTCAACACTAACACAAGTGCGAAAAGTGTTTTTCCAACACTAACACAAGTGCGAAAAGTGGTTTCCTTCACTAACACATGTGCGAAAAGTGGGTTTTCAACACTAACACAAGTGCGAAAAGTGGTTTCCTTCACCAACACCAGTGCGAAAAGTGGTTTTTCAACACTATCACAAGGGCAAAAAGTGTTTTTTCCACACTAATACAAGTGCAAAAGTGGTTTCCTGCACCAACACAAGTGCGAAAAGTGGTTTTTCAACACTAACACAAGTGCGAAAAGTGGTTTTTCAACACTATCACAAGTGCAAAAAGTGTTTTTTCCACACTAATACAAGTGCAAAAGTGGTTTCCTGCACCAACACAAGTGCAAAAAGTGTTTTTTCAACACTAACACAAGTGCGAAAAGTGGATTTTCAACACTAACACAAGTGCGAAAAGTGGTTTTTCAACACTAACACAAGTGCGAAACGTGGTTTTTCAACACTATCGCAAATGCAAAAAGTGTTTTTTCAACACTAATACAAGTGCAAAAGTGGTTTCCTGCACCAACACAAGTGCAAAAAGTGGATTTTCAACACTAACACAAGTGCGAAAAGTGTTTTTTCAACACTAACACAAGTGCGAAAAGTGGTTTTTCAACACTATCGCAAGTGCAAAAAGTGGTTTTTCAACACTAACACAAGTGCGAAACGTGGTTTTTCCACACTAATACAAGTGCAAAAGTGGTTTCCTGCACGAACACAAGTGCGAAAAGTGGTTTTTCAACACGAACATAAGTGCGAAAGTGGTTTTTCAACACTATCACAAGTGCAAAAAGTGTTTTTTCCACACTAATACCAGTGCAAAAGTGGTTTCCTTCACCAACACAAGTGCGAAAAGTGGTTGTTCAACACTAACACAAGTGCGAAAAGTGGTTTTTCAACACTAACACAAGTGCGAAAAGTGGTTTTTCAACACTATCACAAGTGCAAAAAGTGTTTTTTCCACACTAATACAAGTGCAAAAGTGGTTTCCTGCACCAACACAAGTGCGAACAGTGGTTTTTCAACACTAACACAAGTGCGAAAAGTGGTTTTTCAACACTATCACAAGTGCAAAAAGTGTTTTTTCCACACTAATACAAGTGAAGAGTTCAGGCGCAAAAACCGATAAACGCCATTTTTGATGAAACTGAACTATGTTTACCGAAGTATATGTTTCAATACCTCCGTTTCAGTAGGCAAATCATTTTCTCCCAAAACCCGATCGCGTCCACGTATTTTAAGATACAGCCCATGTCATTTTGATGGGTTTCACCTGGAATGCACAGCAGAAAATCTTGATTTTCTCATTTCAGCAAAAATGGATATATCTGTTTTTGCATCTGAACTCTTCAAGTGCAAAAGTGGTTTCCTGCACCAACACAAGTGCGAAAAGTGGTTTTTCAACACTAACACAAGTGCGAAAAGTGGTTTTTCAACACTATCACAAGTGCAAACAGTGTTTTTTCCACACTAATACAAGTGCAAAAGTGGTTTCCTGCACCAACACAAGTGCGAAAAGTGGGTTTTCAACACTAACACATGTGCGAAAAGTGGTTTTTCAACACTATCACAAGTGCAAAAAGTGTTTTTTCCACACTAATACAAGTGCAAAAGTGGTTTCCTGCACCAACACAAGTGCGAAAAGTGGTTTTTCAACACTAACACAAGTGCGAAAAGTGGTTTTTCAACACTATCACAAGTGCAAAAAGTGTTTTTTCCACACTAATACCAGTGCAAAAGTGGTTTCCTTCACCAACACAAGTGCGAAAAGTGGTTGTTCAACACTAACACAAGTACGAAAAGTGGTTTTTCAACACTATCACAAGTGCAAAAAGTGTTTTTTCCACACTAATACAAGTGCAAAAGTGGTTTCCTGCACCACCACAAGTGCGAAAATTGGATTTTCAACACTAACACAAGTGCGAAAAGTGGTTTCCTTCACTAACACATGTGCAAAAAGTGGGTTTTCAACACTAACACAAGTGCGAAAAGTGGTTTCCTTCACCAACACCATTGCGAAAAGTGGTTTTTCAACACTATCACAAGGGCAAAAAGTGTTTTTTCCACACTAATACAAGTGCAAAAGTGGTTTCCTGCACCAACACAAGTGCGAAAAGTGGTTTTTCAACACTAACACAAGTGCGAAAAGTGGTTTTTCAAAACTATCACAAGTGCAAAAAGTGTTTTTTCCACACTAATACAAGTGCAAAAGTGGTTTCCTGCACCAACACAAGTGCGAAAAGTGGTTTTTCAACACTAACACAAGTGCGAAAAGTGGTTTTTCAACACTATCACAAGTGCAAACAGTGTTTTTTCCAAACTAATACAAGTGCAAAAGTGGTTTCCTGCACCAACACAAGTGCGAAAAGTGGGTTTTCAACACTAACACATGTGCGAAAAGTGGTTTTTCAACACTATCACAAGTGCAAAAAGTGTTTTTTCCACACTAATGCAAGTGCAAAAGTGGTTTCCTGCACCAACACAAGTGCGAAAAGTGGTTTTTCAACACTAACACAAGTGCGAAAAGTGGTTTTTCAACACTATCACAAGTGCAAAAAGTGTTTTTTCCACACTAATACCAGTGCAAAAGTGGTTTCCTTCACCAACACAAGTGCGAAAAGTGGTTGTTCAACACTAACACAAGTACGAAAAGTGGTTTTTCAACACTATCACAAGTGCAAAAAGTGTTTTTTCCACACTAATACAAGTGCAAAAGTGGTTTCCTGCACCACCACAGGTGCGAAAAGTGGATTTTCAACACTAACACAAGGGCAAAAAGTGTTTTTCCAACACTAACACAAGTGCAAAAAGTGGTTTCCTTCACTAACACATGTGCGAAAAGTGGGTTTTCAACACTAACACAAGTGCGAAAAGTGGTTTCCTTCACCAACACCAGTGCGAAAAGTGGTTTTTCAACACTATCACAAGGGCAAAAAGTGTTTTTTCCACACTAATACAAGTGCAAAAGTGGTTTCCTGCACCAACACAAGTGCGAAAAGTGGTTTTTCAACACTAACACAAGTGCGAAAAGTGGTTTTTCAACACTATCACAAGTGCAAAAAGTGTTTTTTCCACACCAATACAAGTGCAAAAGTGGTTTCCTGCACCAACACAAGTGCGAAAAGTGGTTTTTCAACACTAACACAAGTGCGAAACGTGGTTTTTCAACACTATCGCAAGTGCAAAAAGTGGTTTTTCAACACTAATACAAGTGCAAAAGTGGTTTCCTGCACCAACACAAGTGCAAAAAGTGGATTTTCAACACTAACACAAGTGCGAAAAGTGTTTTTTCAACACTAACACAAGTGCGAAAAGTGGTTTTTCAACACTATCGCAAGTGCAAAAAGTGGTTTTTCAACACTAACACAAGTGCGAAACGTGGTTTTTCCACACTAATACAAGTGCAAAAGTGGTTTCCTGCACGAACACAAGTGCGAAAAGTGGTTTTTCAACACTAACACAAGTGTGAAAAGTGGTTTTTCAACACTATCACAAGTGCAAAAAGTGTTTTTTCCACATTAATACAAGTGCAAAAGTGGTTTCCTGCACCAACACAAGTGCGAAAAGTGTGGCTTTCAACACGAACATAAGTGCGAAAGTGGTTTTTCAACACTATCACAAGTGCAAAAAGTGTTTTTTTCCACACTAATACCAGTGCAAAAGTGGTTTCCTTCACCAACACAAGTGCGAAAAGTGGTTGTTCAACACTAACACAAGTGCGAAAAGTGGTTTTTCAACACTAACACAAGTGCGAAAAGTGGTTTTTCAACACTATCACAAGTGCAAAAAGTGTTTTTTCCACACTAATACAAGAAGAGTTCAGGCGCAAAAACCGATAAACGCCATTTTTGATGAAACTGAACTATGTTTACCGAAGTATATGTTTCAATACCTCCGTTTCAGTAGGCAAATCATTTTCTCCCAAAACCCGATCGCGTCCACGTATTTTAAGATACAGCCCATGTCATTTTGATGGGTTTCACCTGGAATGCACAGCAGAAAATCTTGATTTTCTCATTTCAGCAAAAATGGATATATCTGTTTTTGCATCTGAACTCTTCAAGTGCAAAAGTGGTTTCCTGCACGTGCGAAAAGTGGTTTTTCAACACTATCACAAGTGCAAACAGTGTTTTTTCCACACTAATACAAGTGCAAAAGTGGTTTCCTGCACCAACACAAGTGCGAAAAGTGGGTTTTCAACACTAACACATGTGCGAAAAGTGGTTTTTCAACACTATCACAAGTGCAAAAAGTGTTTTTTCCACACTAATACAAGGGCAAAAGTGGTTTCCTGCACCAACACAAGTGCGAAAAGTGGTTTTTCAACACTAACACAAGTGCGAAAAGTGGTTTTTCAACACTATCACAAGTGCAAAAAGTGTTTTTTCCACACTAATACCAGTGCAAAAGTGGTTTCCTTCACCAACACAAGTGCGAAAAGTGGTTGTTCAACACTAACACAAGTACGAAAAGTGGTTTTTCAACACTATCACAAGTGCAAAAAGTGTTTTTTCCACACTAATACAAGTGCAAAAGTGGTTTCCTGCACCACCACAAGTGCGAAAAGTGGATTTTCAACACTAACACAAGTGCGAAAAGTGGTTTCCTTCACTAACACATGTGCAAAAAGTGGGTTTTCAACACTAACACAAGTGCGAAAAGTGGTTTCCTTCACCAACACCATTGCGAAAAGTGGTTTTTCAACACTATCACAAGGGCAAAAAGTGTTTTTTCCACACTAATACAAGTGCAAAAGTGGTTTCCTGCACCAACACAAGTGCGAAAAGTGGTTTTTCAACACTAACACAAGTGCGAAAAGTGGTTTTTCAAAACTATCACAAGTGCAAAAAGTGTTTTTTCCACACTAATACAAGTGCAAAAGTGGTTTCCTGCACCAACACAAGTGCGAAAAGTGGTTTTTCAACACTAACACAAGTGCGAAAAGTGGTTTTTCAACACTATCACAAGTGCAAACAGTGTTTTTTCCAAACTAATACAAGTGCAAAAGTGGTTTCCTGCACCAACACAAGTGCGAAACGTGGGTTTTCAACACTAACACATGTGCGAAAAGTGGTTTTTCAACACTATCACAAGTGCAAAAAGTGTTTTTTCCACACTAATGCAAGTGCAAAAGTGGTTTCCTGCACCAACACAAGTGCGAAAAGTGGTTTTTCAACACTAACACAAGTGCGAAAAGTGGTTTTTCAACACTATCACAAGTGCAAAAAGTGTTTTTTCCACACTAATACCAGTGCAAAAGTGGTTTCCTTCACCAACACAAGTGCGAAAAGTGGTTGTTCAACACTAACACAAGTACGAAAAGTGGTTTTTCAAAACTATCACAAGTGCAAGAAGTGTTTTTTCCACACTAATACAAGTGCAAAAGTGGTTTCCTGCACCACCACAGGTGCGAAAAGTGGATTTTCAACACTAACACAAGTGCGAAAAGTGTTTTTCCAACACTAACACAAGTGCGAAAAGTGGTTTCCTTCACTAACACATGTGCGAAAAGTGGGTTTTCAACACTAACACAAGTGCGAAAAGTGGTATCCTTCACCAACACCAGTGCGAAAAGTGGTTTTTCAACACTATCACAAGGGCAAAAAGTGTTTTTTCCACATTAATACAAGTGCAAAAGTGGTTTCCTGCACCAACACAAGTGCGAAAAGTGGTTTTTCAACACTAACACAAGTGCGAAAAGTGGTTTTTCCACACTATCACAAGTGCAAAAAGTGTTTTTTCCACACTAATACAAGTGCAAAAGTGGTTTCCTGCACCAACACAAGTGCAAAAAGTGTTTTTTCAACACTAACACAAGTGTGAAAAGTGGATTTTCAACACTAACACAAGTGCGAAAAGTGGTTTTTCAACACTAACACAAGTGCGAAACGTGGTTTTTCAACACTATCGCAAGTGCAAAAAGTGGTTTTTCAACACTAATACAAGTGCAAAAGTGGTTTCCTGCACCAACACAAGTGCAAAAAGTGGATTTTCAACACTAACACAAGTGCGAAAAGTGTTTTTTCAACACTAACACAAGTGCGAAAAGTGGTTTTTCAACACTATCGCAAGTGCAAAAAGTGGTTTTTCAACACTAACACAAGTGCGAAACGTGGTTTTTCCACACTAATACAAGTGCAAAAGTGGTTTCCTGCATGAACACAAGTGCGAAAAGTGGTTTTTCAACACTAACACAAGTGTGAAAAGTGGTTTTTCAACACTATCACAAGTGCAAAAAGTGTTTTTTCCACATTAATACAAGTGCAAAAGTGGTTTCCTGCACCAACACAAGTGCGAAAAGTGTGGCTTTCAACACGAACATAAGTGCGAAAGTGGTTTTTCAACACTATCACAAGTGCAAAAAGTGTTTTTTTCCACACTAATACCAGTGCAAAAGTGGTTTCCTTCACCAACACAAGTGCGAAAAGTGGTTGTTCAACACTAACACAAGTGCGAAAAGTGGTTTTTCAACACTAACACAAGTGCGAAAAGTGGTTTTTCAACACTATCACAAGTGCAAAAAGTGTTTTTTCCACACTAATACAAGTGCAAAAGTGGTTTCCTGCACCAACACAAGTGCGAACAGTGGTTTTTCAACACTAACACAAGTGCGAAAAGTGGGTTTTCAACTATCACAAGTGCAAAAAGTGTTTTTTCCACACTAATACAAGTGCAAAAGTGGTTTCCTGCACCAACACAAGTGCGAAAAGTGGTTTTTCAACACTAACACAAGTGCGAAAAGTGGTTTTTCATCACTATCACAAGTGCAAACAGTGTTTTTTCCACACTAATACAAGTGCAAAAGTGGTTTCCTGCACCAACACAAGTGCGAAAAGTGGGTTTTAAACACTAACACAAGTGCGAAAAGTGGTTTTTCAACACTATCACAAGTGCAAAAAGTGTTTTTTCCACACTAATACAAGTGCAAAAGTGGTTTCCTGCACCAACACAAGTGCGAAAAGTGGTTTTTCAACACTAACACAAGTGCAAAAAGTGTTTTTTCAACACTAACACAAGTGCGAAAAGTGGATTTTCAACACTAACACAAGTGCGAAAAGTGGTTTTTCAACACTATCACAAGTGCAAAAAGTGGTTTTTCAACACTAACACAAGTGCGAAACGTGGTTTTTCCACACTAATACAAGTGCAAAAGTGGTTTCCTGCACGAACACAAGTGCGAAAAGTGGTTTTTCAACACTAACACAAGTGCGAAAAGTGGTTTTTCAACACTATCACAAGCGCAAAAAGTGTTTTTTCCACATTAATACAAGTGCAAAAGTGGTTTCCTGCACCAACACAAGTGCGAAAAGTGTGGTTTTCAACACGAACACAAGTGCGAAAGTGGTTTTTCAACACTATCACAAGTGCAAAAAGTGTTTTTTCCACACTAATACCAGTGCAAAAGTGGTTTCCTTCACCAACACAAGTGCGAAAAGTGGTTGTTCAACACTAACACAAGTGCGAAAAGTGGTTTTTCAACACTATCACAAGTGCAAAAAGTGTTTTTTCCACACTAATACAAATGCAAAAGTGGTTTCCTGCACCATCACAAGTGCGAAAAGTGGTTTTTCAACACTAACACAAGTGCGAAAAGTGGTTTTTCAACACTATCACAAGTGCAAAAAGTGTTTTTTCCACAATAATACAAGTGCAAAAGTGGTTTCCTGCACCAACACAAGTGCGAAAAGTGGTTTTTCAACACTAACACAAGTGCGAAAAGTGGTTTTTCAACACTAACACAAGTGCGAAAAGTGGTTTTTCAACACTATCACAAGTGCAAAAAGTGTTTTTTCCACACTAATACAAGTGCAAAAGTGGTTTCCTGCACCAACACAAGTGCGAAAAGTGGTTTTTCAACACTAACACAAGTGCGAAAAGTGGTTTTTCAACACTATCACAAGTGCAAAAAGTGTTTTTTCCACACTAATACAAGTGCAAAAGTGGTTTCCTGCACCAACACAAGTGCGAACAGTGGTTTTTCAACACTAACACAAGTGCGAAAAGTGGTTTTTCAACACTATCACAAGTACAAAAAGTGTTTTTTCCACACTAATACAAGTGCAAAAGTGGTTTCCTGCACCAACACAAGTGCGAAAAGTGGTTTTTCAACACTAACACAAGTGTGAAAAGTGGTTTTTCAACACTATCACAAGTGCAAACAGTGTTTTTTCCACACTAATACAAGTGCAAAAGTGGTTTCCTGCACCAACACAAGTGCGAAAAGTGGGTTTTCAACACTAACACATGTGCGAAAAGTGGTTTTTCAACACTATCACAAGTGCAAAAAGTGTTTTTTCCACACTAATACAAGTGCAAAAGTGGTTTCCTGCACCAATACAAGTGCGAAAAGTGGTTTTTCAACACTAACACAAGTGCGAAAAGTGGTTTTTCAACACTATCACAAGTGCAAACAGTGTTTTTTCCACACTAATACAAGTGCAAAAGTGGTTTCCTGCACCAACACAAGTGCGAAAAGTGGTTTTTCAACACTAACACAAGTGCGAAAAGTGGTTTTTCATCACTATCACAAGTGCAAACAGTGTTTTTTCCACACTAATACAAGTGCAAAAGTGGTTTCCTGCACCAACACAAGTGCGAAAAGTGGGTTTTAAACACTAACACAAGTGCGAAAAGTGGTTTTTCAACACTATCACAAGTGCAAAAAGTGTTTTTTCCACACTAATACAAGTGCAAAAGTGGTTTCCTGCACCAACACAAGTGCGAAAAGTGGTTTTTCAACACTAACACAAGTGCAAAAAGTGTTTTTTCAACACTAACACAAGTGCGAAAAGTGGATTTTCAACACTAACACAAGTGCGAAAAGTGGTTTTTCAACACTATCACAAGTGCAAAAAGTGGTTTTTCAACACTAACACAAGTGCGAAACGTGGTTTTTCCACACTAATACAAGTGCAAAAGTGGTTTCCTGCACGAACACAAGTGCGAAAAGTGGTTTTTCAACACTAACACAAGTGCGAAAAGTGGTTTTTCAACACTATCACAAGCGCAAAAAGTGTTTTTTCCACATTAATACAAGTGCAAAAGTGGTTTCCTGCACCAACACAAGTGCGAAAAGTGTGGTTTTCAACACGAACACAAGTGCGAAAGTGGTTTTTCAACACTATCACAAGTGCAAAAAGTGTTTTTTCCACACTAATACCAGTGCAAAAGTGGTTTCCTTCACCAACACAAGTGCGAAAAGTGGTTGTTCAACACTAACACAAGTGCGAAAAGTGGTTTTTCAACACTATCACAAGTGCAAAAAGTGTTTTTTCCACACTAATACAAATGCAAAAGTGGTTTCCTGCACCATCACAAGTGCGAAAAGTGGTTTTTCAACACTAACACAAGTGCGAAAAGTGGTTTTTCAACACTATCACAAGTGCAAAAAGTGTTTTTTCCACAATAATACAAGTGCAAAAGTGGTTTCCTGCACCAACACAAGTGCGAAAAGTGGTTTTTCAACACTAACACAAGTGCGAAAAGTGGTTTTTCAACACTAACACAAGTGCGAAAAGTGGTTTTTCAACACTATCACAAGTGCAAAAAGTGTTTTTTCCACACTAATACAAGTGCAAAAGTGGTTTCCTGCACCAACACAAGTGCGAAAAGTGGTTTTTCAACACTAACACAAGTGCGAAAAGTGGTTTTTCAACACTATCACAAGTGCAAAAAGTGTTTTTTCCACACTAATACAAGTGCAAAAGTGGTTTCCTGCACCAACACAAGTGCGAACAGTGGTTTTTCAACACTAACACAAGTGCGAAAAGTGGTTTTTCAACACTATCACAAGTACAAAAAGTGTTTTTTCCACACTAATACAAGTGCAAAAGTGGTTTCCTGCACCAACACAAGTGCGAAAAGTGGTTTTTCAACACTAACACAAGTGCGAAAAGTGGTTTTTCAACACTATCACAAGTGCAAACAGTGTTTTTTCCACACTAATACAAGTGCAAAAGTGGTTTCCTGCACCAACACAAGTGCGAAAAGTGGGTTTTCAACACTAACACATGTGCGAAAAGTGGTTTTTCAACACTATCACAAGTGCAAAAAGTGTTTTTTCCACACTAATACAAGTGCAAAAGTGGTTTCCTGCACCAATACAAGTGCGAAAAGTGGTTTTTCAACACTAACACAAGTGCGAAAAGTGGTTTTTCAACACTATCACAAGTGCAAAAAGTGGTTTTTCCACACTAATACCAGTGCAAAAGTGGTTTCCTTCACCAACACAAGTGCGAAAAGTGGTTGTTCAACACTAACACAAGTACGAAAAGTGGTTTTTCAACACTATCACAAGTGCAAAAAGTGTTTTTTCCACACTAATACAAGTGCAAAAGTGGTTTCCTGCACCAACACAAGTGCAAAAAGTGGTTTTTCAACACTAACACAAGTGCGAAAAGTGGTTTTTCAACACTAACACAAGTGCGAAAAGTGGTTTTTCAACACTATCACAAGTGCAAAAAGTGTTTTTTCCACACTAATACAAGTGCAAAAGTGGTTTCCTGCACCAACACAAGTGCAAAAAGTGGTTTTTTAACACTAACACAAGTGCGAAAGGTGGTTTTTCCACACTAATACAAGTGCAAAAGTGGTTTCCTGCACGAACACAAGTGCGAAAAGTGGTTTTTCAACACTAACACAAGTGCGAAAAGTGGTTTTTCAACACTATCACAAGTGCAAAAAGTGTTTTTTCCACATTAATACAAGTGCAAAAGTGGTTTCCTGCACCAACACAATTGCGAAAAGTGTGGCTTTCAACACGAACATAAGTGCGAAAGTGGTTTTTCAACACTATCACAAGGGCAAAAAGTGTTTTTTCCACACTAATACAAGTGCAAAAGTGGTTTCCTGCACCAACACAAGTGCGAAAATTGGTTTTTCAACACTAACACAAGTGCGAAAAGTGGTTTTTCAACACTATCACAAGTGCAAAAAGTGTTTTTTCCACACTAATACAAGTGCAAAAGTGGTTTCCTGCACCAACACAAGTGCAAAAAGTGTTTTTTCAACACTAACACAAGTGCGAAAAGTGGATTTTCAACACTAACACAAGTGCGAAAAGTGGTTTTTCAACACTAACACAAGTGCGAAACGTGGTTTTTCAACACTATCGCAAATGCAAAAAGTGGTTTTTCAACACTAATACAAGTGCAAAAGTGGTTTCCTGCACCAACACAAGTGCAAAAAGTGGATTTTCAACACTAACACAAGTGCGAAAAGTGTTTTTTCAACACTAACACAAGTGCGAAAAGTGGTTTTTCAACACTATCGCAAGTGCAAAAAGTGGTTTTTCAACACTAACACAAGTGCGAAACGTGGTTTTTCCACACTAATACAAGTGCAAAAGTGGTTTCCTGCACGAACACAAGTGCGAAAAGTGGTTTTTCAACACGAACATAAGTGCGAAAGTGGTTTTTCAACACTATCACAAGTGCAAAAAGTGTTTTTTCCACACTAATACCAGTGCAAAAGTGGTTTCCTTCACCAACACAAGTGCGAAAAGTGGTTGTTCAACACTAACACAAGTGCGAAAAGTGGTTTTTCAACACTAACACAAGTGCGAAAAGTGGTTTTCCAACACTATCACAAGTGCAAAAAGTGTTTTTTCCACACTAATACAAGTGCAAAAGTGGTTTCCTGCACCAACACAAGTGCGAACAGTGGTTTTTCAACACTAACACAAGTGCGAAAAGTGGTTTTTCAACACTATCACAAGTGCAAAAAGTGTTTTTTCCACACTAATACAAGTGCAAAAGTGGTTTCCTGCACCAACACAAGTGCGAAAAGTGGTTTTTCAACACTAACACAAGTGCGAAAAGTGGTTTTTCAACACTATCACAAGTGCAAACAGTGTTTTTTCCACACTAATACAAGTGCAAAAGTGGTTTCCTGCACCAACACAAGTGCGAAAAGTGGGTTTTCAACACTAACACATGTGCGAAAAGTGGTTTTTCAACACTATCACAAGTGCAAAAAGTGTTTTTTCCACACTAATACAAGTGCAAAAGTGGTTTCCTGCACCAATACAAGTGCGAAAAGTGGTTTTTCAACACTAACACAAGTGCGAAAAGTGGTTTTTCAACACTATCACAAGTGCAAAAAGTGGTTTTTCCACACTAATACCAGTGCAAAAGTGGTTTCCTTCACCAACACAAGTGCGAAAAGTGGTTGTTCAACACTAACACAAGTACGAAAAGTGGTTTTTCAACACTATCACAAGTGCAAAAAGTGTTTTTTCCACACTAATACAAGTGCAAAAGTGGTTTCCTGCACCAACACAAGTGCAAAAAGTGGTTTTTCAACACTAACACAAGTGCGAAAAGTGGTTTTTCAACACTAACACAAGTGCGAAAAGTGGTTTTTCAACACTATCACAAGTGCAAAAAGTGTTTTTTCCACACTAATACAAGTGCAAAAGTGGTTTCCTGCACGAACACAAGTGCGAAAAGTGGTTTTTCAACACTAACACAAGTGCGAAAAGTGGTTTTTCAACACTATCACAAGTGCAAAAAGTGTTTTTTCCACATTAATACAAGTGCAAAAGTGGTTTCCTGCACCAACACAAGTGCGAAAAGTGTGGTTTTCAACACGAACACAAGTGCGAAAGTGGTTTTTCAACACTAATACCAGTGCAAAAGTGGTTTCCTTCACCAACACAAGTGCGAAAAGTGGTTGTTCAACACTAACACAAGTGCGAAAAGTGGTTTTTCAACACTATCACAAGTGCAAAAAGTGTTTTTTCCACACTAATACAAATGCAAAAGTGGTTTCCTGCACCATCACAAGTGCGAAAAGTGGTTTTTCAACACTAACACAAGTGCGAAAAGTGGTTTTTCAACACTATCACAAGTGCAAAAAGTGTTTTTTCCACAATAATACAAGTGCAAAAGTGGTTTCCTGCACCAACACAAGTGCGAAAAGTGGTTTTTCAACACTAACACAAGTGCGAAAAGTGGTTTTTCAACACTAACACAAGTGCGAAAAGTGGTTTTTCAACACTATCACAAGTGCAAAAAGTGTTTTTTCCACTCTAATACAAGTGCAAAAGTGGTTTCCTGCACCAACACAAGTGCGAAAAGTGGTTTTTCAACACTAACACAAGTGCGAAAAGTGGTTTTTCAACACTATCACAAGTGCAAAAAGTGTTTTTTCCACACTAATACAAGTGCAAAAGTGGTTTCCTGCACCAACACAAGTGCGAACAGTGGTTTTTCAACACTAACACAAGTGCGAAAAGTGGTTTTTCAACACTATCACAAGTACAAAAAGTGTTTTTTCCACACTAATACAAGTGCAAAAGTGGTTTCCTGCACCAACACAAGTGCGAAAAGTGGTTTTTCAACACTAACACAAGTGCGAAAAGTGGTTTTTCAACACTATCACAAGTGCAAACAGTGTTTTTTCCACACTAATACAAGTGCAAAAGTGGTTTCCTGCACCAACACAAGTGCGAAAAGTGGGTTTTCAACACTAACACATGTGCGAAAAGTGGTTTTTCAACACTATCACAAGTGCAAAAAGTGTTTTTTCCACACTAATACAAGTGCAAAAGTGGTTTCCTGCACCAATACAAGTGCGAAAAGTGGTTTTTCAACACTAACACAAGTGCGAAAAGTGGTTTTTCAACACTATCACAAGTGCAAAAAGTGGTTTTTCCACACTAATACCAGTGCAAAAGTGGTTTCCTTCACCAACACAAGTGCGAAAAGTGGTTGTTCAACACTAACACAAGTACGAAAAGTGGTTTTTCAACACTATCACAAGTGCAAAAAGTGTTTTTTCCACACTAATACAAGTGCAAAAGTGGTTTCCTGCACCAACACAAGTGCAAAAAGTGGTTTTTCAACACTAACACAAGTGCGAAAAGTGGTTTTTCAACACTAACACAAGTGCGAAAAGTGGTTTTTCAACACTATCACAAGTGCAAAAAGTGTTTTTTCCACACTAATACAAGTGCAAAAGTGGTTTCCTGCACCAACACAAGTGCGAAAAGTGGTTTTTCAACACTAACACAAGTGCGAAAAGTGGTTTTTCAACACTAACACAAGTGCAAAAGTGGTTTCCTGCACCAACACAAGTGCGAAAAGTGGTTTTTCAACACTAGCACAAGTGCGAAAAGTGGTTTTTCAACACTATCACAAGTGCAAAAAGTGTTTTTTCCACACTAATACAAGTGCAAAAGTGGTTTCCTGCACCAACACAAGTGCAAAAAGTGTTTTTTCAACACTAACACAAGTGCGAAAAGTGGATTTTCAACACTAACACAAGTGCGAAAAGTGGTTTTTCAACACTATCGCAAGTGCAAAAAGTGGTTTTTCAACACTAACACACGTGCGAAAGGTGGTTTTTCCACACTAATACAAGTGCAAAAGTGGTTTCCTGCACGAACACAAGTGCGAAAAGTGGTTTTTCAACACTAACACAAGTGCGAAATGTGGTTTTTCAACACTATCACAAGTGCAAAAAGTGTTTTTTCCACATTAATACAAGTGCAAAAGTGGTTTCCTGCACCAACACAATTGCGAAAAGTGTGGCTTTCAACACGAACATAAGTGCGAAAGTGGTTTTTCAACACTATCACAAGGGCAAAAAGTGTTTTTTCCACACTAATACAAGTGCAAAAGTGGTTTCCTGCACCAACACAAGTGCGAAAATTGGTTTTTCAACACTAACACAAGTGCGAAAAGTGGTTTTTCAACACTATCACAAGTGCAAAAAGTGTTTTTTCCACACTAATACAAGTGCAAAAGTGGTTTCCTGCACCAACACAAGTGCAAAAAGTGTTTTTTCAACACTAACACAAGTGCGAAAAGTGGATTTTCAACACTAACACAAGTGCGAAAAGTGGTTTTTCAACACTAACACAAGTGCGAAACGTGGTTTTTCAACACTATCGCAAATGCAAAAAGTGGTTTTTCAACACTAATACAAGTGCAAAAGTGGTTTCCTGCACCAACACAAGTGCAAAAAGTGGATTTTCAACACTAACACAAGTGCGAAAAGTGTTTTTTCAACACTAACACAAGTGCGAAAAGTGGTTTTTCAACACTATCGCAAGTGCAAAAAGTGGTTTTTCAACACTAACACAAGTGCGAAACGTGGTTTTTCCACACTAATACAAGTGCAAAAGTGGTTTCCTGCACGAACACAAGTGCGAAAAGTGGTTTTTCAACACGAACATAAGTGCGAAAGTGGTTTTTCAACACTATCACAAGTGCAAAAAGTGTTTTTTCCACACTAATACCAGTGCAAAAGTGGTTTCCTTCACCAACACAAGTGCGAAAAGTGGTTGTTCAACACTAACACAAGTGCGAAAAGTGGTTTTTCAACACTAACACAAGTGCGAAAAGTGGTTTTCCAACACTATCACAAGTGCAAAAAGTGTTTTTTCCACACTAATACAAGTGCAAAAGTGGTTTCCTGCACCAACACAAGTGCGAACAGTGGTTTTTCAACACTAACACAAGTGCGAAAAGTGGTTTTTCAACACTATCACAAGTGCAAAAAGTGTTTTTTCCACACTAATACAAGTGCAAAAGTGGTTTCCTGCACCAACACAAGTGCGAAAAGTGGTTTTTCAACACTAACACAAGTGCGAAAAGTGGTTTTTCAACACTATCACAAGTGCAAACAGTGTTTTTTCCACACTAATACAAGTGCAAAAGTGGTTTCCTGCACCAACACAAGTGCGAAAAGTGGGTTGTCAACACTAACACATGTGCGAAAAGTGGTTTTTCAACACTATCACAAGTGCAAAAAGTGTTTTTTCCACACTAATACAAGTGCAAAAGTGGTTTCCTGCACCAATACAAGTGCGAAAAGTGGTTTTTCAACACTAACACAAGTGCGAAAAGTGGTTTTTCAACACTATCACAAGTGCAAAAAGTGGTTTTTCCACACTAATACCAGTGCAAAAGTGGTTTCCTTCACCAACACAAGTGCGAAAAGTGGTTGTTCAACACTAACACAAGTACGAAAAGTGGTTTTTCAACACTATCACAAGTGCAAAAAGTGTTTTTTCCACACTAATACAAGTGCAAAAGTGGTTTCCTGCACCAACACAAGTGCAAAAAGTGGTTTTTCAACACTAACACAAGTGCGAAAAGTGGTTTTTCAACACTAACACAAGTGCGAAAAGTGGTTTTTCAACACTATCACAAGTGCGAAAAGTGGTTTTTCAACACTATCACAAGTGCAAAAAGTGTTTTTTCCACACTAATACAAGTGCGAAAAGTGGTTTTTCAACACTATCACAAGTGCAAAAAGTGTTTTTTCCACACTAATACAAGTGCAAAAGTGGTTTCCTGCACCAACACAAGTGCGAAAAGTGGTTTTTCAACACTAACACAAGTGCGAAAAGTGGTTTTTCAACACTATCACAAGTGCAAACAGTGTTTTTTCCACACTAATACAAGTGCAAAAGTGGTTTCCTGCACCAACACAAGTGCGAAAAGTGGGTTGTCAACACTAACACAAGTGCGAAAAGTGGTTTTTCAACACTATCACAAGTGCAAAAAGTGTTTTTTCCACATTAATACAAGTGCAAAAGTGGTTTCCTGCACCAACACAAGTGCGAAAAGTGTGGTTTTCAACACGAACACAAGTGCGAAAGTGGTTTTTCAACACTATCACAAGTGCAAAAAGTGTTTTTTCCACACTAATACCAGTGCAAAAGTGGTTTCCTTCACCAACACAAGTGCGAAAAGTGGTTGTTCAACACTAACACAAGTGCGAAAAGTGGTTTTTCAACACTATCACAAGTGCAAAAAGTGTTTTTTCCACACTAACACAAGTGCAAAAAGTGTTTTTTCAACACTAACACAAGTGCGAAAAGTGGATTTTCAACACTAACACAAGTGCGAAAAGTGGTTTTTCAACACTATCACAAGTGCAAAAAGTGGTTTTTCAACACTAACACAAGTGCGAAACGTGGTTTTTCCACACTAATACAAGTGCAAAAGTGGTTTCCTGCACGAACACAAGTGCGAAAAGTGGTTTTTCAACACTAACACAAGTGCGAAAAGTGGTTTTTCAACACTATCACAAGCGCAAAAAGTGTTTTTTCCACATTAATACAAGTGCAAAAGTGGTTTCCTGCACCAACACAAGTGCGAAAAGTGTGGTTTTCAACACGAACACAAGTGCGAAAGTGGTTTTTCAACACTATCACAAGTGCAAAAAGTGTTTTTTCCACACTAATACCAGTGCAAAAGTGGTTTCCTTCACCAACACAAGTGCGAAAAGTGGTTGTTCAACACTAACACAAGTGCGAAAAGTGGTTTTTCAACACTATCACAAGTGCAAAAAGTGTTTTTTCCACACTAATACAAATGCAAAAGTGGTTTCCTGCACCATCACAAGTGCGAAAAGTGGTTTTTCAACACTAACACAAGTGCGAAAAGTGGTTTTTCAACACTATCACAAGTGCAAAAAGTGTTTTTTCCACAATAATACAAGTGCAAAAGTGGTTTCCTGCACCAACACAAGTGCGAAAAGTGGTTTTTCAACACTAACACAAGTGCGAAAAGTGGTTTTTCAACACTAACACAAGTGCGAAAAGTGGTTTTTCAACACTATCACAAGTGCAAAAAGTGTTTTTTCCACACTAATACAAGTGCAAAAGTGGTTTCCTGCACCAACACAAGTGCGAAAAGTGGTTTTTCAACACTAACACAAGTGCGAAAAGTGGTTTTTCAACACTATCACAAGTGCAAAAAGTGTTTTTTCCACACTAATACAAGTGCAAAAGTGGTTTCCTGCACCAACACAAGTGCGAACAGTGGTTTTTCAACACTAACACAAGTGCGAAAAGTGGTTTTTCAACACTATCACAAGTACAAAAAGTGTTTTTTCCACACTAATACAAGTGCAAAAGTGGTTTCCTGCACCAACACAAGTGCGAAAAGTGGTTTTTCAACACTAACACAAGTGCGAAAAGTGGTTTTTCAACACTATCACAAGTGCAAACAGTGTTTTTTCCACACTAATACAAGTGCAAAAGTGGTTTCCTGCACCAACACAAGTGCGAAAAGTGGGTTTTCAACACTAACACATGTGCGAAAAGTGGTTTTTCAACACTATCACAAGTGCAAAAAGTGTTTTTTCCACACTAATACAAGTGCAAAAGTGGTTTCCTGCACCAATACAAGTGCGAAAAGTGGTTTTTCAACACTAACACAAGTGCGAAAAGTGGTTTTTCAACACTATCACAAGTGCAAAAAGTGGTTTTTCCACACTAATACCAGTGCAAAAGTGGTTTCCTTCACCAACACAAGTGCGAAAAGTGGTTGTTCAACACTAACACAAGTACGAAAAGTGGTTTTTCAACACTATCACAAGTGCAAAAAGTGTTTTTTCCACACTAATACAAGTGCAAAAGTGGTTTCCTGCACCAACACAAGTGCAAAAAGTGGTTTTTCAACACTAACACAAGTGCGAAAAGTGGTTTTTCAACACTAACACAAGTGCGAAAAGTGGTTTTTCAACACTATCACAAGTGCAAAAAGTGTTTTTTCCACACTAATACAAGTGCAAAAGTGGTTTCCTGCACCAACACAAGTGCAAAAAGTGGTTTTTTAACACTAACACAAGTGCGAAAGGTGGTTTTTCCACACTAATACAAGTGCAAAAGTGGTTTCCTGCACGAACACAAGTGCGAAAAGTGGTTTTTCAACACTAACACAAGTGCGAAAAGTGGTTTTTCAACACTATCACAAGTGCAAAAAGTGTTTTTTCCACATTAATACAAGTGCAAAAGTGGTTTCCTGCACCAACACAATTGCGAAAAGTGTGGCTTTCAACACGAACATAAGTGCGAAAGTGGTTTTTCAACACTATCACAAGGGCAAAAAGTGTTTTTTCCACACTAATACAAGTGCAAAAGTGGTTTCCTGCACCAACACAAGTGCGAAAATTGGTTTTTCAACACTAACACAAGTGCGAAAAGTGGTTTTTCAACACTATCACAAGTGCAAAAAGTGTTTTTTCCACACTAATACAAGTGCAAAAGTGGTTTCCTGCACCAACACAAGTGCAAAAAGTGTTTTTTCAACACTAACACAAGTGCGAAAAGTGGATTTTCAACACTAACACAAGTGCGAAAAGTGGTTTTTCAACACTAACACAAGTGCGAAACGTGGTTTTTCAACACTATCGCAAATGCAAAAAGTGGTTTTTCAACACTAATACAAGTGCAAAAGTGGTTTCCTGCACCAACACAAGTGCAAAAAGTGGATTTTCAACACTAACACAAGTGCGAAAAGTGTTTTTTCAACACTAACACAAGTGCGAAAAGTGGTTTTTCAACACTATCGCAAGTGCAAAAAGTGGTTTTTCAACACTAACACAAGTGCGAAACGTGGTTTTTCCACACTAATACAAGTGCAAAAGTGGTTTCCTGCACGAACACAAGTGCGAAAAGTGGTTTTTCAACACGAACATAAGTGCGAAAGTGGTTTTTCAACACTATCACAAGTGCAAAAAGTGTTTTTTCCACACTAATACCAGTGCAAAAGTGGTTTCCTTCACCAACACAAGTGCGAAAAGTGGTTGTTCAACACTAACACAAGTGCGAAAAGTGGTTTTTCAACACTAACACAAGTGCGAAAAGTGGTTTTCCAACACTATCACAAGTGCAAAAAGTGTTTTTTCCACACTAATACAAGTGCAAAAGTGGTTTCCTGCACCAACACAAGTGCGAACAGTGGTTTTTCAACACTAACACAAGTGCGAAAAGTGGTTTTTCAACACTATCACAAGTGCAAAAAGTGTTTTTTCCACACTAATACAAGTGCAAAAGTGGTTTCCTGCACCAACACAAGTGCGAAAAGTGGTTTTTCAACACTAACACAAGTGCGAAAAGTGGTTTTTCAACACTATCACAAGTGCAAACAGTGTTTTTTCCACACTAATACAAGTGCAAAAGTGGTTTCCTGCACCAACACAAGTGCGAAAAGTGGGTTTTCAACACTAACACATGTGCGAAAAGTGGTTTTTCAACACTATCACAAGTGCAAAAAGTGTTTTTTCCACACTAATACAAGTGCAAAAGTGGTTTCCTGCACCAATACAAGTGCGAAAAGTGGTTTTTCAACACTAACACAAGTGCGAAAAGTGGTTTTTCAACACTATCACAAGTGCAAAAAGTGGTTTTTCCACACTAATACCAGTGCAAAAGTGGTTTCCTTCACCAACACAAGTGCGAAAAGTGGTTGTTCAACACTAACACAAGTACGAAAAGTGGTTTTTCAACACTATCACAAGTGCAAAAAGTGTTTTTTCCACACTAATACAAGTGCAAAAGTGGTTTCCTGCACCAACACAAGTGCAAAAAGTGGTTTTTCAACACTAACACAAGTGCGAAAAGTGGTTTTTCAACACTAACACAAGTGCGAAAAGTGGTTTTTCAACACTATCACAAGTGCAAAAAGTGTTTTTTCCACACTAATACAAGTGCAAAAGTGGTTTCCTGCACGAACACAAGTGCGAAAAGTGGTTTTTCAACACTAACACAAGTGCGAAAAGTGGTTTTTCAACACTATCACAAGTGCAAAAAGTGTTTTTTCCACATTAATACAAGTGCAAAAGTGGTTTCCTGCACCAACACAAGTGCGAAAAGTGTGGTTTTCAACACGAACACAAGTGCGAAAGTGGTTTTTCAACACTAATACCAGTGCAAAAGTGGTTTCCTTCACCAACACAAGTGCGAAAAGTGGTTGTTCAACACTAACACAAGTGCGAAAAGTGGTTTTTCAACACTATCACAAGTGCAAAAAGTGTTTTTTCCACACTAATACAAATGCAAAAGTGGTTTCCTGCACCATCACAAGTGCGAAAAGTGGTTTTTCAACACTAACACAAGTGCGAAAAGTGGTTTTTCAACACTATCACAAGTGCAAAAAGTGTTTTTTCCACAATAATACAAGTGCAAAAGTGGTTTCCTGCACCAACACAAGTGCGAAAAGTGGTTTTTCAACACTAACACAAGTGCGAAAAGTGGTTTTTCAACACTAACACAAGTGCGAAAAGTGGTTTTTCAACACTATCACAAGTGCAAAAAGTGTTTTTTCCACTCTAATACAAGTGCAAAAGTGGTTTCCTGCACCAACACAAGTGCGAAAAGTGGTTTTTCAACACTAACACAAGTGCGAAAAGTGGTTTTTCAACACTATCACAAGTGCAAAAAGTGTTTTTTCCACACTAATACAAGTGCAAAAGTGGTTTCCTGCACCAACACAAGTGCGAACAGTGGTTTTTCAACACTAACACAAGTGCGAAAAGTGGTTTTTCAACACTATCACAAGTACAAAAAGTGTTTTTTCCACACTAATACAAGTGCAAAAGTGGTTTCCTGCACCAACACAAGTGCGAAAAGTGGTTTTTCAACACTAACACAAGTGCGAAAAGTGGTTTTTCAACACTATCACAAGTGCAAACAGTGTTTTTTCCACACTAATACAAGTGCAAAAGTGGTTTCCTGCACCAACACAAGTGCGAAAAGTGGGTTTTCAACACTAACACATGTGCGAAAAGTGGTTTTTCAACACTATCACAAGTGCAAAAAGTGTTTTTTCCACACTAATACAAGTGCAAAAGTGGTTTCCTGCACCAATACAAGTGCGAAAAGTGGTTTTTCAACACTAACACAAGTGCGAAAAGTGGTTTTTCAACACTATCACAAGTGCAAAAAGTGGTTTTTCCACACTAATACCAGTGCAAAAGTGGTTTCCTTCACCAACACAAGTGCGAAAAGTGGTTGTTCAACACTAACACAAGTACGAAAAGTGGTTTTTCAACACTATCACAAGTGCAAAAAGTGTTTTTTCCACACTAATACAAGTGCAAAAGTGGTTTCCTGCACCAACACAAGTGCAAAAAGTGGTTTTTCAACACTAACACAAGTGCGAAAAGTGGTTTTTCAACACTAACACAAGTGCGAAAAGTGGTTTTTCAACACTATCACAAGTGCAAAAAGTGTTTTTTCCACACTAATACAAGTGCAAAAGTGGTTTCCTGCACCAACACAAGTGCGAAAAGTGGTTTTTCAACACTAACACAAGTGCGAAAAGTGGTTTTTCAACACTAACACAAGTGCAAAAGTGGTTTCCTGCACCAACACAAGTGCGAAAAGTGGTTTTTCAACACTAGCACAAGTGCGAAAAGTGGTTTTTCAACACTATCACAAGTGCAAAAAGTGTTTTTTCCACACTAATACAAGTGCAAAAGTGGTTTCCTGCACCAACACAAGTGCAAAAAGTGTTTTTTCAACACTAACACAAGTGCGAAAAGTGGATTTTCAACACTAACACAAGTGCGAAAAGTGGTTTTTCAACACTATCGCAAGTGCAAAAAGTGGTTTTTCAACACTAACACACGTGCGAAAGGTGGTTTTTCCACACTAATACAAGTGCAAAAGTGGTTTCCTGCACGAACACAAGTGCGAAAAGTGGTTTTTCAACACTAACACAAGTGCGAAATGTGGTTTTTCAACACTATCACAAGTGCAAAAAGTGTTTTTTCCACATTAATACAAGTGCAAAAGTGGTTTCCTGCACCAACACAATTGCGAAAAGTGTGGCTTTCAACACGAACATAAGTGCGAAAGTGGTTTTTCAACACTATCACAAGGGCAAAAAGTGTTTTTTCCACACTAATACAAGTGCAAAAGTGGTTTCCTGCACCAACACAAGTGCGAAAATTGGTTTTTCAACACTAACACAAGTGCGAAAAGTGGTTTTTCAACACTATCACAAGTGCAAAAAGTGTTTTTTCCACACTAATACAAGTGCAAAAGTGGTTTCCTGCACCAACACAAGTGCAAAAAGTGTTTTTTCAACACTAACACAAGTGCGAAAAGTGGATTTTCAACACTAACACAAGTGCGAAAAGTGGTTTTTCAACACTAACACAAGTGCGAAACGTGGTTTTTCAACACTATCGCAAATGCAAAAAGTGGTTTTTCAACACTAATACAAGTGCAAAAGTGGTTTCCTGCACCAACACAAGTGCAAAAAGTGGATTTTCAACACTAACACAAGTGCGAAAAGTGTTTTTTCAACACTAACACAAGTGCGAAAAGTGGTTTTTCAACACTATCGCAAGTGCAAAAAGTGGTTTTTCAACACTAACACAAGTGCGAAACGTGGTTTTTCCACACTAATACAAGTGCAAAAGTGGTTTCCTGCACGAACACAAGTGCGAAAAGTGGTTTTTCAACACGAACATAAGTGCGAAAGTGGTTTTTCAACACTATCACAAGTGCAAAAAGTGTTTTTTCCACACTAATACCAGTGCAAAAGTGGTTTCCTTCACCAACACAAGTGCGAAAAGTGGTTGTTCAACACTAACACAAGTGCGAAAAGTGGTTTTTCAACACTAACACAAGTGCGAAAAGTGGTTTTCCAACACTATCACAAGTGCAAAAAGTGTTTTTTCCACACTAATACAAGTGCAAAAGTGGTTTCCTGCACCAACACAAGTGCGAACAGTGGTTTTTCAACACTAACACAAGTGCGAAAAGTGGTTTTTCAACACTATCACAAGTGCAAAAAGTGTTTTTTCCACACTAATACAAGTGCAAAAGTGGTTTCCTGCACCAACACAAGTGCGAAAAGTGGTTTTTCAACACTAACACAAGTGCGAAAAGTGGTTTTTCAACACTATCACAAGTGCAAACAGTGTTTTTTCCACACTAATACAAGTGCAAAAGTGGTTTCCTGCACCAACACAAGTGCGAAAAGTGGGTTGTCAACACTAACACATGTGCGAAAAGTGGTTTTTCAACACTATCACAAGTGCAAAAAGTGTTTTTTCCACACTAATACAAGTGCAAAAGTGGTTTCCTGCACCAATACAAGTGCGAAAAGTGGTTTTTCAACACTAACACAAGTGCGAAAAGTGGTTTTTCAACACTATCACAAGTGCAAAAAGTGGTTTTTCCACACTAATACCAGTGCAAAAGTGGTTTCCTTCACCAACACAAGTGCGAAAAGTGGTTGTTCAACACTAACACAAGTACGAAAAGTGGTTTTTCAACACTATCACAAGTGCAAAAAGTGTTTTTTCCACACTAATACAAGTGCAAAAGTGGTTTCCTGCACCAACACAAGTGCAAAAAGTGGTTTTTCAACACTAACACAAGTGCGAAAAGTGGTTTTTCAACACTAACACAAGTGCGAAAAGTGGTTTTTCAACACTATCACAAGTGCGAAAAGTGGTTTTTCAACACTATCACAAGTGCAAAAAGTGTTTTTTCCACACTAATACAAGTGCGAAAAGTGGTTTTTCAACACTATCACAAGTGCAAAAAGTGTTTTTTCCACACTAATACAAGTGCAAAAGTGGTTTCCTGCACCAACACAAGTGCGAAAAGTGGTTTTTCAACACTAACACAAGTGCGAAAAGTGGTTTTTCAACACTATCACAAGTGCAAACAGTGTTTTTTCCACACTAATACAAGTGCAAAAGTGGTTTCCTGCACCAACACAAGTGCGAAAAGTGGGTTGTCAACACTAACACAAGTGCGAAAAGTGGTTT
>NW_027618443.1:0-72923 GCF_964187855.1 Myxine glutinosa | reverse complement strand
TGTGCTGGTGCAGGAAACCACTTTTGCACTTGTATTAGTGTGGAAAAAACACTTTTTGCACTTGTGATAGTGTTGAAAAACCACTTTTCGCACTTGTGTTAGTGTTGAAAACCACTTTTCGCACTTGTGCTGGTGCAGGAAACCACTTTTGCACTTGTATTAGTGTGGAAAAAACACTTTTTGCACTTGTGATAGTGTTGAAAAACCACGTTTCGCACTTGTGTTAGTGTTGAAAAACCACTTTTCACACTTGTGTTGGTGCAGGAAAACACTTTTGCACTTGTATTAGTGTGGAAAAAACACTTTGTGCACTTGTGATAGTGTTGAAAAACCACTTTTCGCACTTGTGTTAGTGTTGAAAAACCACTTTTCGCACTTGTGCTGGTGCAGGAAACCACTTTTGCACTTGTATTTGTGTGGGAAAAACACTTTTTCCACTTTTGATAGTGTTGAAAAACCACTTTTCGCACTTGTGTTAGTGTTGAAAAACCACTTTTCGCACCTGTGTTGGTGCAGGAAACCACTTTTGCATTTGTATTAGTGTGGAAAAAACACTTTTTGCACTTGTGATAATGTTGAAAAACCATTTTTCGCACTTGTGTTAGTGTTGAAAAACCACTTTTCGCACTTGTGCTGGTGCAGGAAACCACTTTTGCACTTGTATTAGTATGGAAAAAACACTTTTCGCGCTTGTGATAGTGTTGAAAAACCACTTTTCGCACTTGTGTTAGTGTTCAAAAACCACTTTTCGCACTTGTGTTAGTGTTGAAAAACCACTTTTCGCACTTGTGTTGATGCAGGAAACCACTTTTGCACTTGTATTAGTGTTGAAAAACCACTTTTTGCACTTGTGATAGTGTTGAAAAACCACCTTTCGTACTTGTGTTCGTGTTGAAAAACCACTTTTCGCACTTGTGCTGGTGCAGGAAACCACATTTGCACTTGTATTAGTGTGGGAAAAACACTTTCTGCACTTGTGATAGTGTTGAAAAACCACTTTTTGCACTTGGGTTAGTGTTGAAAAACCACTTTTCGCACTTGTGTTAGTGTTGAAAAACCACTTTTCACACTTGTGTTGGTGCAGGAAACCACTTTTGTACATGTATTAGTGTGGAAAAAACACTTTTTGCACTTGTGATAGTGTTGGAAAAACACTTTTAGCACTTGTGTTAGTGTTGAAAAACCATTTTCCCACTTGTGTTGGTGCAGGAAACCACTTTTGCACTTGTATTAGTGTGGAAAAACCACTTTTCGCACTTGTGTTAGTGTTGAAAAACCAATTTTCGCACTTGTGTTAGTGTTGAAAAACCACTTTTTGCACTTGTGTTGGTGCAGGAAACCACTTTTGCACTTGTATTAGTGTGGAAAAAACACTTTTTGCACTTGTGATAGTGTTGAAAAACCACTTTTCGCACTTGTGTTAGTGTTGAAAAACCACTTTTCGCACTTGTGCTGGTGCAGGAAACCACTTTTGCACTTGTGTTAGTGTGGAAAAAACACTTTTTGCACTTGTGATAGTGTTGAAAAACCACTTTTCGCACTTGTGTTAGTGTTGAAAAACCACTTTTCGCACTTGTGTTAGTGTTGAAAAACCACTTTTCGCACTTGTGTTGGTGCAGGAAACCACTTTTGCACTTGTATTAGAGTGGAAAAAACACTTTTTGCACTTGTGATAGTGTTGTAAAATCACTTTTCGCACTTGTGTTAGTGTTGAAAAACCACTTTTCGCACTTGTGCTGGTGCAGGAAACCACTTTTGCACTTGTATTAGTGTGGAAAAAACACTTTTTGCACTTGTGATAGTGTTGAAAAACCACTTTTCGCCCTTGTGTTAGTGTTGAAAACCACTTTTCGCACTTGTGCTGGTGCAGGAAACCACTTTTGCACTTGTATTAGTGTGGAAAAAACACTTTTTGCACTTGTGATAGTGTTGAAAAACCACGTTTCGCACTTGTGTTAGTGTTGAAAAACCACTTTTCACACTTGTGTTGGTGCAGGAAAACACTTTTGCACTTGTATTAGTGTGGAAAAAACACTTTGTGCACTTGTGATAGTGTTGAAAAACCACTTTTCGCACTTGTGTTAGTGTTGAAAAACCACTTTTCGCACTTGTGCTGGTGCAGGAAACCACTTTTGCACTTGTATTTGTGTGGGAAAAACACTTTTTTTGCACTTGTGATAGTGTTGAAAAACCACTTTTTGCACTTGTGTTAGTGTTGAAAAACCACTTTTCGCACTTGTGTTAGTGTTGAAAAACCACCTTTCGCACTTGTGTTGGTGCAGGAAACCACTTTTGCACTTGTATTAGTGTGGAAAAAACACTTTTTGCTCTTGTGATAGTGTTGAATAACCACTTTTCGCACTTGTGTTAGTGTTGAAAAACCACTTTTCGCACTTGTGTTAGTGAAGGAAACCACTTTTCGCACTTGTGTTAGTGTGGAAAAACCACTTTTCGCACTTGTGTTAGTGTTGAAAAACCACTTTTCGCACTTGTGTTGGTGCAGGAAACCACTTTTGCACTTGTATTAGTGTGGAAAAAACACTTTTTGCACTTGTGATAGTGTTGAAAAACCACTTTTCGCATTTGTGCTGGTGTTGAAAAACGACTTTTCGCACTTGTGTTGGTGCATTAAACCACTTTTGCACTTCTATTAGTGTGGAAAAACCACTTTTCGCACTTGTGTTAGTGTTGAAAAACCACTTTTCGCACTTGTGTTAGTGTTGAAAAACCACTTTTCGCACTTGTGTTAGTGTTGAAAAACCACGTTTCGCACTTGTGTTGGTGCAGGAAACCACTTTTGCACTTGCATTAGTGTGGAAAAAACACTTTTTGCACTTGTGATAGTGTTGAAAAACCACTTTTCGCACTTGTGTTAGTGTTGAAAAACCACTTTTCGCACTTGTGTTAGTGAAGGAAACCACTTTTCGCACTTGTGTTAGTGTTGAAAACCCACTTTTCGCACTTGTGTTAGTGTTGAAAATCCACTTTTCGCACTTGTGTTAGTGTTGAAAAACCACTTTTCGCACCTGTGTTGGTGCAGGAAACCACTTTTGCATTTGTATTAGTGTGTAAAAAACACTTTTTGCACTTGTGATAGTGTTGAAAAACCACTTTTCGCACTTGTGTTAGTGTTGAAAAACCACTTTTCGCACTTGTGTTAGTGTTGAAAAACCACGTTTCGCACTTGTGTTGGTGCAGGAAACCACTTTTGCACTTGTATTAGTGTGGAAAAAACACTTTTTGCACTTGTGATAGTGTTGAAAAACCACTTTTCGCACTTGTGTTAGTGTTGAAAAACCACTTTTCGCACTTGTGTTAGTGAAGGAAACCACTTTTCGCACTTGTGTTAGTGTTGAAAACCCACTTTTCGCACTTGTGTTAGTGTTGAAAATCCACTTTTCGCACTTGTGTTAGTGTTGAAAAACCACTTTTCGCACCTGTATTGGTGCAGGAAACCACTTTTCGCACTTGTATTAGTGTGGAAAAAACACTTTTTGCACTTGTGATAGTGTTGAAAAACCACTTTTCGCACTTGTGTTAGTGTTGAAAAACCACTTTTCGCACTTGTCCTGGTGCAGGAAACCACTTTTGCACTTGTATTAGTGTGGAAAAAACACTTTTCGCACTTGTGATAGTGTTGAAAAACCACTTTTCGCACTTGTGTTAGTGTTCAAAAACCACTTTTCGCACTTGTGTTAGTGTTGAAAAACCACTTTTCGCACTTGTGTTGATGCAGGAAACCACTTTTGCACTTGTATTAGTGTTGAAAAACCACTTTTTGCACTTGTGATAGTGTTGAAAAACCACCTTTCGTACTTGTGTTCGTGTTGAAAAACCACTTTTCGCACTTGTGCTGGTGCAGGAAACCACATTTGCACTTGTATTAGTGTGGAAAAAACACTTTCTGCACTTGTGATAGTGTTGAAAAACCACTTTTTGCACTTGTGTTAGTGTTGAAAAACCACTTTTCGCACTTGTGTTAGTGTTGAAAAACCACTTTTCACACTTGTGTTGGTGCAGGAAACCACTTTTGTACATGTATTAGTGTGGAAAAAACACTTTTTGCACTTGTGATAGTGTTGAAAAAACACTTTTAGCACTTGTGTTAGTGTTGAAAAACCATTTTCCCACTTGTGTTGGTGCAGGAAACCACTTTTGCACTTGTATTAGTGTGGAAAAACCACTTTTCGCACTTGTGTTAGTGTTGAAAAACCACTTTTCGCACTTGTGTTAGTGTTGAAAAACCACTTTTTGCACTTGTGTTGGTGCAGGAAACCACTTTTGCACTTGTATTAGTGTGGAAAAAACACTTTTTGCACTTGTGATAGTGTTGAAAAACCACTTTTCGCACTTGTGTTAGTGTTGAAAAACCACTTTTCGCACTTGTGCTGGTGCAGGAAACCACTTTTGCACTTGTGTTAGTGTGGAAAAAACACTTTTTGCACTTGTGATAGTGTTGAAAAACCACTTTTCGCACTTGTGTTAGTGTTGAAAAACCACTTTTCGCACTTGTGTTAGTGTTGAAAAACCACTTTTCGCACTTGTGTTGGTGCAGGAAACCACTTTTGCACTTGTATTAGAGTGGAAAAAACACTTTTTGCACTTGTGATAGTGTTGAAAAATCACTTTTCGCACTTGTGTTAGTGTTGAAAAACCACTTTTCGCACTTGTGCTGGTGCAGGAAACCACTTTTGCACTTGTATTAGTGTGGAAAAAACACTTTTTGCACTTGTGATAGTGTTGAAAAACCACTTTTCGCACTTGTGTTAGTGTTGAAAACCACTTTTCGCACTTGTGCTGGTGCAGGAAACCACTTTTGCACTTGTATTAGTGTGGAAAAAACACTTTTTGCACTTGTGATAGTGTTGAAAAACCACGTTTCGCACTTGTGTTAGTGTTGAAAAACCACTTTTCACACTTGTGTTGGTGCAGGAAAACACTTTTGCACTTGTATTAGTGTGGAAAAAACACTTTGTGCACTTGTGATAGTGTTGAAAAACCACTTTTCGCACTTGTGTTAGTGTTGAAAAACCACTTTTCGCACTTGTGCTGGTGCAGGAAACCACTGTTGCACTTGTATTTGTGTGGGAAAAACACTTTTTTTGCACTTGTGATAGTGTTGAAAAACCACTTTTTGCACTTGTGTTAGTGTTGAAAAACCACTTTTCGCACTTGTGTTAATGTTGAAAAACCACCTTTCGCACTTGTGTTGGTGCAGGAAACCACTTTTGCACTTGTATTAGTGTGGAAAAAACACTTTTTGCTCTTGTGATAGTGTTGAATAACCACTTTTCGCACTTGTGTTAGTGTGTGCAGTGTGTGCAGGAAACCACTTTTGCACTTGTATTAATGTGGAATAAACACTTTTTGCACTTGTGATAGTGTTGAAAAACCACTTTTCGCACTTGTGTTAGTGTTGAAAAACCACTTTTCGCACTTGTGTTGGTGCAGGAAACCACTTTTGCACTTGTATTAGTGTGGAAAAACCACTTTTCGCACTTGTGTTAGTGTTGAAAAACCACTTGTCGAACTTGTGTTAGTGTTGAAAATCCACTTTTCGCACTTGTGTTGGTGCAGGAAACCACTTTTGCACTTGTATTAGTGTGGAAAAAACACTTTTTGCACTTGTGATAGTGTTGAAAAACCACTTTTCGCATTTGTGCTGGTGTTGAAAAACGACTTTTCGCACTTGTGTTGGTGCAGGAAACCACTTTTGCACTTCTTTAGTGTGGAAAAACCACTTTTCGCACTTGTGTTAGTGTTGAAAAACCACTTTTCGCACTTGTGTTAGTGTTGAAAAACCACTTTTCGCACTTGTGTTAGTGTTGAAAAACCACGTTTCGCACTTGTGTTGGTGCAGGAAACCACTTTTGCACTTGTATTAGTGTGGAAAAAACACTTTTTGCACTTGTGATAGTGTTGAAAAACCACTTTTCGCACTTGTGTTAGTGTTGAAAAACCACTTTTCGCACTTGTGTTAGTGAAGGAAACCACTTTTCGCACTTGTGTTAGTGTTGAAAACCCACTTTTCGCACTTGTGTTAGTGTTGAAAATCCACTTTTCGCACTTGTGGTGGTGCAGGAAACCACTTTTGCACTTGTATTAGTGTGGAAAAAACACTTTTTGCACTTGTGATAGTGTTGAAAAACCACTTTTCGCACTTGTGTTAGTGTTGAAAAACCACTTTTCGCACTTGTGCTGGTGCAGGAAACCACTTTTGCACTTGTAATAGTGTGGAAAAAAAACTTTTCGCACTTGTGATAGTGTTGAAAAACCACTTTTCGCACTTGTGTTAGTGTTCAAAAACCACTTTTCGCACTTGTGTAGTGTTGAAAAACCACTTTTCGCACTTGTGTTGGTGCAGGAAACCACTTTTGTACTTTTATTAGTGTTGAAAAACCACTTTTTGCACTTGTGATAGTGTTGAAAAACCACTTTTCGCACTTGTGTTCGTGCTGAAAAACCACTTTTCGCACTTGTGCTGGTGCAGGAAACCACTTTTGCACTTGTATTAGTGTGGAAAAAACACTTTCTGCACTTGTGATAGTGTTGAAAAACCACTTTTTGCACTTGTGTTAGTGTTGAAAAACCACTTTTCGCACTTGTGTTAGTGTTGAAAAACCACTTTTCGCACTTGTGTTGGTGCAGGAAACCACTTTTGTACTTGTATTAGTGTGGAAAAAACACTTTTTGCACTTGTTATAGTGTTGAAAAAACACTTTTTGCACTTGTGTTAGTGTTGAAAAACCACTTTTCCCACTTGTGTTAGTGTTGAAAAACCACTTTTCGCACTTGTGTTGGTGCAGGAAACCACTTTTGCACTTGTATTAGTGTGGAAAAAACACTTTTTGCACTTGTGATAGTGTTGAAAAACCACTTTTCGCACTTGTGTTAGTGTTGAAAAACCACTTTTCGCACTTGTGTTGGTGCAGGAAACCACTTTTGCACTTGTATTAGTGTGGAAAAAACACTTTTTGCACTTGTGATAGTGTTGAAAAACCACTTTTCGCACTTGTGTTAGTGTTGAAAAACCACTTTTCGCACTTGTGCTGGTGCAGGAAACCACTTTTGCACTTGTGTTAGTGTGGAAAAAACACTTTTTGCACTTGTGATAGTGTTGAAAAACCACTTTTCGCACTTGTGTTAGTGTTGAAAAACCACTTTTCGCACTTGTGTTAGTGTTGAAAAACCACTTTTCGCACTTGTGTTGGTGCAGGAAACCACTTTTGCACTTGTATTAGAGTGGAAAAAACACTTTTTGCACTTGTGATAGTGTTGAAAAACCACTTTTCGCACTTGTGTTAGTGTTGAAAAACCACTTTTCGCACTTGTGCTGGTGCAGGAAACCACTTTTGCACTTGTATTAGTGTGGAAAAAACACTTTTTGCACTTGTGATAGTGTTGAAAAACCACTTTTCGCACTTGTGTTAGTGTTGAAAACCACTTTTCGCACTTGTGCTGGTGCAGGAAACCACTTTTGCACTTGTATTAGTGTGGAAAAAACACTTTTTGCACTTGTGATAGTGTTGAAAAACCACGTTTCGCACTTGTGTTAGTGTTGAAAAACCACTTTTCACACTTGTGTTGGTGCAGGAAAACACTTTTGCACTTGTATTAGTGTGGAAAAAACACTTTGTGCACTTGTGATAGTGTTGAAAAACCACTTTTCGCACTTGTGTTAGTGTTGAAAAACCACTTTTCGCACTTGTGCTGGTGCAGGAAACCACTTTTGCACTTGTATTTGTGTGGGAAAAACACTTTTTCCACTTGTGATAGTGTTGAAAAACCACTTTTCGCACTTGTGTTAGTGTTGAAAAACCACTTTTCGCACCTGTGTTGGTGCAGGAAACCACTTTTGCATTTGTATTAGTGTTGAAAAACCACTTTTCGCACTTGTGTTAGTGTTCAAAAACCACTTTTCGCACTTGTGTTAGTGTTGAAAAACCACTTTTCGCACTTGTGTTGATGCAGGAAACCACTTTTGCACTTGTATTAGTGTTGAAAAACCACTTTTTGCACTTGTGATAGTGTTGAAAAACCACCTTTCGTACTTGTGTTCGTGTTGAAAAACCACTTTTCGCACTTGTGCTGGTGCAGGAAACCACATTTGCACTTGTATTAGTGTGGGAAAAACACTTTCTGCACTTGTGATAGTGTTGAAAAACCACTTTTTGCACTTGGGTTAGTGTTGAAAAACCACTTTTCGCACTTGTGTTAGTGTTGAAAAACCACTTTTCACACTTGTGTTGGTGCAGGAAACCACTTTTGTACATGTATTAGTGTGGAAAAAACACTTTTTGCACTTGTGATAGTGTTGAAAAAACACTTTTAGCACTTGTGTTAGTGTTGAAAAACCATTTTCCCACTTGTGTTGGTGCAGGAAACCACTTTTGCACTTGTATTAGTGTGGAAAAACCACTTTTCGCACTTGTGTTAGTGTTGAAAAACCACTTTTCGCACTTGTGTTAGTGTTGAAAAACCACTTTTCGCACTTGTGCTGGTGCAGGAAACCACTTTTGCACTTGTATTTGTGTGGGAAAAACACTTTTTTTGCACTTGTGATAGTGTTGAAAAACCACTTTTTGCACTTGTGTTAGTGTTGAAAAACCACTTTTCGCACTTGTGTTAGTGTTGAAAAACCACCTTTCGCACTTGTGTTGGTGCAGGAAACCACTTTTGCACTTGTATTAGTGTGGAAAAAACACTTTTTGCTCTTGTGATAGTGTTGAATAACCACTTTTCGCACTTGTGTTAGTGTTGAAAAACCACTTTTCGCACTTGTGTTAGTGAAGGAAACCACTTTTCGCACTTGTGTTAGTGTTGAAAACCCACTTTTCGCACTTGTGTTAGTGTTGAAAATCCACTTTTCGCACTTGTGTTAGTGTTGAAAAACCACTTTTCGCACCTGTGTTGGTGCAGGAAACCACTTTTGCATTTGTATTAGTGTGGAAAAAACACTTTTTGCACTTGTGATAGTGTTGAAAAACCACTTTTCGCACTTGTGTTAGTGTTGAAAAACCACTTTTCGCACTTGTGTTAGTGTTGAAAAACCACGTTTCGCACTTGTGTTGGTGCAGGAAACCACTTTTGCACTTGTATTAGTGTGGAAAAAACACTTTTTGCACTTGTGATAGTGTTGAAAAACCACTTTTCGCACTTGTGTTAGTGTTGAAAAACCACTTTTCGCACTTGTGTTAGTGAAGGAAACCACTTTTCGCACTTGTGTTAGTGTTGAAAACCCACTTTTCGCACTTGTGTTAGTGTTGAAAATCCACTTTTCGCACTTGTGTTAGTGTTGAAAAACCACTTTTCGCACCTGTATTGGTGCAGGAAACCACTTTTGCATTTGTATTAGTGTGGAAAAAACACTTTTTGCACTTGTGATAGTGTTGAAAAACCACTTTTCGCACTTGTGTTAGTGTTGAAAAACCACTTTTCGCACTTGTGCTGGTGCAGGAAACCACTTTTGCACTTGTATTAGTGTGGAAAAACCACTTTTCGCACTTGTGTTAGTGTTGAAAAACCACTTTTCGCACTTGTGTTAGTGTTGAAAAACCACTTTTTGCACTTGTGTTGGTGCAGGAAACCACTTTTGCACTTGTATTAGTGTGGAAAAAACACTTTTTGCACTTGTGATAGTGTTGAAAAACCACTTTTCGCACTTGTGTTAGTGTTGAAAAACCACTTTTCGCACTTGTGCTGGTGCAGGAAACCACTTTTGCACTTGTGTTAGTGTGGAAAAAACACTTTTTGCACTTGTGATAGTGTTGAAAAACCACTTTTCGCACTTGTGTTAGTGTTGAAAAACCACTTTTCGCACTTGTGTTAGTGTTGAAAAACCACTTTTCGCACTTGTGTTGGTGCAGGAAACCACTTTTGCACTTGTATTAGAGTGGAAAAAACACTTTTTGCACTTGTGATAGTGTTGAAAAATCACTTTTCGCACTTGTGTTAGTGTTGAAAAACCACTTTTCGCACTTGTGCTGGTGCAGGAAACCACTTTTGCACTTGTATTAGTGTGGAAAAAACACTTTTTGCACTTGTGATAGTGTTGAAAAACCACTTTTCGCACTTGTGTTAGTGTTGAAAACCACTTTTCGCACTTGTGCTGGTGCAGGAAACCACTTTTGCACTTGTATTAGTGTGGAAAAAACACTTTTTGCACTTGTGATAGTGTTGAAAAACCACGTTTCGCACTTGTGTTAGTGTTGAAAAACCACTTTTCACACTTGTGTTGGTGCAGGAAAACACTTTTGCACTTGTATTAGTGTGGAAAAAACACTTTGTGCACTTGTGATAGTGTTGAAAAACCACTTTTCGCACTTGTGTTAGTGTTGAAAAACCACTTTTCGCACTTGTGCTGGTGCAGGAAACCACTGTTGCACTTGTATTTGTGTGGGAAAAACACTTTTTTTGCACTTGTGATAGTGTTGAAAAACCACTTTTTGCACTTGTGTTAGTGTTGAAAAACCACTTTTCGCACTTGTGTTAATGTTGAAAAACCACCTTTCGCACTTGTGTTGGTGCAGGAAACCACTTTTGCACTTGTATTAGTGTGGAAAAAACACTTTTTGCTCTTGTGATAGTGTTGAATAACCACTTTTCGCACTTGTGTTAGTGTGTGCAGTGTGTGCAGGAAACCACTTTTGCACTTGTATTAATGTGGAATAAACACTTTTTGCACTTGTGATAGTGTTGAAAAACCACTTTTCGCACTTGTGTTAGTGTTGAAAAACCACTTTTCGCACTTGTGTTGGTGCAGGAAACCACTTTTGCACTTGTATTAGTGTGGAAAAACCACTTTTCGCACTTGTGTTAGTGTTGAAAAACCACTTGTCGAACTTGTGTTAGTGTTGAAAATCCACTTTTCGCACTTGTGTTGGTGCAGGAAACCACTTTTGCACTTGTATTAGTGTGGAAAAAACACTTTTTGCACTTGTGATAGTGTTGAAAAACCACTTTTCGCATTTGTGCTGGTGTTGAAAAACGACTTTTCGCACTTGTGTTGGTGCAGGAAACCACTTTTGCACTTCTTTAGTGTGGAAAAACCACTTTTCGCACTTGTGTTAGTGTTGAAAAACCACTTTTCGCACTTGTGTTAGTGTTGAAAAACCACTTTTCGCACTTGTGTTAGTGTTGAAAAACCACGTTTCGCACTTGTGTTGGTGCAGGAAACCACTTTTGCACTTGTATTAGTGTGGAAAAAACACTTTTTGCACTTGTGATAGTGTTGAAAAACCACTTTTCGCACTTGTGTTAGTGTTGAAAAACCACTTTTCGCACTTGTGTTAGTGAAGGAAACCACTTTTCGCACTTGTGTTAGTGTTGAAAACCCACTTTTCGCACTTGTGTTAGTGTTGAAAATCCACTTTTCGCACTTGTGGTGGTGCAGGAAACCACTTTTGCACTTGTATTAGTGTGGAAAAAACACTTTTTGCACTTGTGATAGTGTTGAAAAACCACTTTTCGCACTTGTGTTAGTGTTGAAAAACCACTTTTCGCACTTGTGCTGGTGCAGGAAACCACTTTTGCACTTGTAATAGTGTGGAAAAAAAACTTTTCGCACTTGTGATAGTGTTGAAAAACCACTTTTCGCACTTGTGTTAGTGTTCAAAAACCACTTTTCGCACTTGTGTAGTGTTGAAAAACCACTTTTCGCACTTGTGTTGGTGCAGGAAACCACTTTTGTACTTTTATTAGTGTTGAAAAACCACTTTTTGCACTTGTGATAGTGTTGAAAAACCACTTTTCGCACTTGTGTTCGTGCTGAAAAACCACTTTTCGCACTTGTGCTGGTGCAGGAAACCACTTTTGCACTTGTATTAGTGTGGAAAAAACACTTTCTGCACTTGTGATAGTGTTGAAAAACCACTTTTTGCACTTGTGTTAGTGTTGAAAAACCACTTTTCGCACTTGTGTTAGTGTTGAAAAACCACTTTTCGCACTTGTGTTGGTGCAGGAAACCACTTTTGTACTTGTATTAGTGTGGAAAAAACACTTTTTGCACTTGTTATAGTGTTGAAAAAACACTTTTTGCACTTGTGTTAGTGTTGAAAAACCACTTTTCCCACTTGTGTTAGTGTTGAAAAACCACTTTTCGCACTTGTGTTGGTGCAGGAAACCACTTTTGCACTTGTATTAGTGTGGAAAAAACACTTTTTGCACTTGTGATAGTGTTGAAAAACCACTTTTCGCACTTGTGTTAGTGTTGAAAAACCACTTTTCGCACTTGTGTTGGTGCAGGAAACCACTTTTGCACTTGTATTAGTGTGGAAAAAACACTTTTTGCACTTGTGATAGTGTTGAAAAACCACTTTTCGCACTTGTGTTAGTGTTGAAAAACCACTTTTCGCACTTGTGCTGGTGCAGGAAACCACTTTTGCACTTGTGTTAGTGTGGAAAAAACACTTTTTGCACTTGTGATAGTGTTGAAAAACCACTTTTCGCACTTGTGTTAGTGTTGAAAAACCACTTTTCGCACTTGTGTTAGTGTTGAAAAACCACTTTTCGCACTTGTGTTGGTGCAGGAAACCACTTTTGCACTTGTATTAGAGTGGAAAAAACACTTTTTGCACTTGTGATAGTGTTGAAAAACCACTTTTCGCACTTGTGTTAGTGTTGAAAAACCACTTTTCGCACTTGTGCTGGTGCAGGAAACCACTTTTGCACTTGTATTAGTGTGGAAAAAACACTTTTTGCACTTGTGATAGTGTTGAAAAACCACTTTTCGCACTTGTGTTAGTGTTGAAAACCACTTTTCGCACTTGTGCTGGTGCAGGAAACCACTTTTGCACTTGTATTAGTGTGGAAAAAACACTTTTTGCACTTGTGATAGTGTTGAAAAACCACGTTTCGCACTTGTGTTAGTGTTGAAAAACCACTTTTCACACTTGTGTTGGTGCAGGAAAACACTTTTGCACTTGTATTAGTGTGGAAAAAACACTTTGTGCACTTGTGATAGTGTTGAAAAACCACTTTTCGCACTTGTGTTAGTGTTGAAAAACCACTTTTCGCACTTGTGCTGGTGCAGGAAACCACTTTTGCACTTGTATTTGTGTGGGAAAAACACTTTTTCCACTTGTGATAGTGTTGAAAAACCACTTTTCGCACTTGTGTTAGTGTTGAAAAACCACTTTTCGCACCTGTGTTGGTGCAGGAAACCACTTTTGCATTTGTATTAGTGTTGAAAAACCACTTTTCGCACTTGTGTTAGTGTTCAAAAACCACTTTTCGCACTTGTGTTAGTGTTGAAAAACCACTTTTCGCACTTGTGTTGATGCAGGAAACCACTTTTGCACTTGTATTAGTGTTGAAAAACCACTTTTTGCACTTGTGATAGTGTTGAAAAACCACCTTTCGTACTTGTGTTCGTGTTGAAAAACCACTTTTCGCACTTGTGCTGGTGCAGGAAACCACATTTGCACTTGTATTAGTGTGGGAAAAACACTTTCTGCACTTGTGATAGTGTTGAAAAACCACTTTTTGCACTTGGGTTAGTGTTGAAAAACCACTTTTCGCACTTGTGTTAGTGTTGAAAAACCACTTTTCACACTTGTGTTGGTGCAGGAAACCACTTTTGTACATGTATTAGTGTGGAAAAAACACTTTTTGCACTTGTGATAGTGTTGAAAAAACACTTTTAGCACTTGTGTTAGTGTTGAAAAACCATTTTCCCACTTGTGTTGGTGCAGGAAACCACTTTTGCACTTGTATTAGTGTGGAAAAACCACTTTTCGCACTTGTGTTAGTGTTGAAAAACCACTTTTCGCACTTGTGTTAGTGTTGAAAAACCACTTTTCGCACTTGTGCTGGTGCAGGAAACCACTTTTGCACTTGTATTTGTGTGGGAAAAACACTTTTTTTGCACTTGTGATAGTGTTGAAAAACCACTTTTTGCACTTGTGTTAGTGTTGAAAAACCACTTTTCGCACTTGTGTTAGTGTTGAAAAACCACCTTTCGCACTTGTGTTGGTGCAGGAAACCACTTTTGCACTTGTATTAGTGTGGAAAAAACACTTTTTGCTCTTGTGATAGTGTTGAATAACCACTTTTCGCACTTGTGTTAGTGTTGAAAAACCACTTTTCGCACTTGTGTTAGTGAAGGAAACCACTTTTCGCACTTGTGTTAGTGTTGAAAACCCACTTTTCGCACTTGTGTTAGTGTTGAAAATCCACTTTTCGCACTTGTGTTAGTGTTGAAAAACCACTTTTCGCACCTGTGTTGGTGCAGGAAACCACTTTTGCATTTGTATTAGTGTGGAAAAAACACTTTTTGCACTTGTGATAGTGTTGAAAAACCACTTTTCGCACTTGTGTTAGTGTTGAAAAACCACTTTTCGCACTTGTGTTAGTGTTGAAAAACCACGTTTCGCACTTGTGTTGGTGCAGGAAACCACTTTTGCACTTGTATTAGTGTGGAAAAAACACTTTTTGCACTTGTGATAGTGTTGAAAAACCACTTTTCGCACTTGTGTTAGTGTTGAAAAACCACTTTTCGCACTTGTGTTAGTGAAGGAAACCACTTTTCGCACTTGTGTTAGTGTTGAAAACCCACTTTTCGCACTTGTGTTAGTGTTGAAAATCCACTTTTCGCACTTGTGTTAGTGTTGAAAAACCACTTTTCGCACCTGTATTGGTGCAGGAAACCACTTTTGCATTTGTATTAGTGTGGAAAAAACACTTTTTGCACTTGTGATAGTGTTGAAAAACCACTTTTCGCACTTGTGTTAGTGTTGAAAAACCACTTTTCGCACTTGTGCTGGTGCAGGAAACCACTTTTGCACTTGTATTAGTGTGGAAAAAACACTTTTCGCGCTTGTGATAGTGTTGAAAAACCACTTTTCGCACTTGTGTTAGTGTTCAAAAACCACTTTTCGCACTTGTGTTAGTGTTGAAAAACCACTTTTCGCACTTGTGTTGATGCAGGAAACCACTTTTGCACTTGTATTAGTGTTGAAAAACCACTTTTTGCACTTGTGATAGTGTTGAAAAACCACCTTTCGTACTTGTGTTCGTGTTGAAAAACCACTTTTCGCACTTGTGCTGGTGCAGGAAACCACATTTGCACTTGTATTAGTGTGGAAAAAACACTTTCTGCACTTGTGATAGTGTTGAAAAACCACTTTTTGCACTTGTGTTAGTGTTGAAAAACCACTTTTCGCACTTGTGTTAGTGTTGAAAAACCACTTTTCACACTTGTGTTGGTGCAGGAAACCACTTTTGTACATGTATTAGTGTGGAAAAAAACACTTTTTGCACTTGTGATAGTGTTGAAAAAACACTTTTAGCACTTGTGTTAGTGTTGAAAAACCATTTTCCCACTTGTGTTGGTGCAGGAAACCACTTTTGCACTTGTATTAGTGTGGAAAAACCACTTTTCGCACTTGTGTTAGTGTTGAAAAACCACTTTTCGCACTTGTGTTAGTGTTGAAAAACCACTTTTTGCACTTGTGTTGGTGCAGGAAACCACTTTTGCACTTGTATTAGTGTGGAAAAAACACTTTTTGCACTTGTGATAGTGTTGAAAAACCACTTTTCGCACTTGTGTTAGTGTTGAAAAACCACTTTTCGCACTTGTGCTGGTGCAGGAAACCACTTTTGCACTTGTGTTAGTGTGGAAAAAACACTTTTTGCACTTATGATAGTGTTGAAAAACCACTTTTCGCACTTGTGTTAGTGTTGAAAAACCACTTTTGCACTTGTATTAGTGTGGAAAAAACACTTTTTGCACTTGTGATAGTGTTGAAAAACCACTTTTCGCACTTGTGTTAGTGTTGAAAAACCACTTTTCGCACTTGTGTTAGTGAAGGAAACCACTTTTCGCACTTGTGTTAGTGTTGAAAACCCACTTTTCGCACTTGTGTTAGTGTTGAAAATCCACTTTTCGCACTTGTGTTAGTGTTGAAAAACCACTTTTCGCACCTGTATTGGTGCAGGAAACCACTTTTGCATTTGTATTAGTGTGGAAAAAACACTTTTTGCACTTGTGATAGTGTTGAAAAACCACTTTTCGCACTTGTGTTAGTGTTGAAAAACCACTTTTCGCACTTGTGCTGGCGCAGGAAACCACTTTTGCACTTGTATTAGTGTTGAAAAACCACTTTTTGCACTTGTGATAGTGTTGAAAAACCACCTTTCGTACTTGTGTTCGTGTTGAAAAACCACTTTTCGCACTTGTGCTGGTGCAGGAAACCACATTTGCACTTGTATTAGTGTGGAAAAAACACTTTCTGCACTTGTGATAGTGTTGAAAAACCACTTTTTGCACTTGTGTTAGTGTTGAAAAACCACTTTTCGCACTTGTGTTAGTGTTGAAAAACCACTTTTCACACTTGTGTTGGTGCAGGAAACCACTTTTGTACATGTATTAGTGTGGAAAAAACACTTTTTGCACTTGTGATAGTGTTGAAAAAACACTTTTAGCACTTGTGTTAGTGTTGAAAAACCATTTTCCCACTTGTGTTGGTGCAGGAAACCACTTTTGCACTTGTATTAGTGTGGAAAAACCACTTTTCGCACTTGTGTTAGTGTTGAAAAACCACTTTTCGCACTTGTGTTAGTGTTGAAAAACCACTTTTTGCACTTGTGTTGGTGCAGGAAACCACTTTTGCACTTGTATTAGTGTGGAAAAAACACTTTTTGCACTTGTGATAGTGTTGAAAAACCACTTTTCGCACTTGTGTTAGTGTTGAAAAACCACTTTTCGCACTTGTGCTGGTGCAGGAAACCACTTTTGCACTTGTGTTAGTGTGGAAAAAACACTTTTTGCACTTGTGATAGTGTTGAAAAACCACTTTTCGCACTTGTGTTAGTGTTGAAAAACCACTTTTCGCACTTGTGTTGGTGCAGGAAACCACTTTTGCACTTGTATTAGAGTGGAAAAAACACTTTTTGCACTTGTGATAGTGTTGAAAAATCACTTTTCGCACTTGTGTTAGTGTTGAAAAACCACTTTTCGCACTTGTGCTGGTGCAGGAAACCACTTTTGCACTTGTATTAGTGTGGAAAAAACACTTTTTGCACTTGTGATAGTGTTGAAAAACCACTTTTCGCACTTGTGTTAGTGTTGAAAACCACTTTTTGCACTTGTGCTGGTGCAGGAAACCACTTTTGCACTTGTATTAGTGTGGAAAAAACACTTTTTGCACTTGTGATAGTGTTGAAAAACCACGTTTCGCACTTGTGTTAATGTTGAAAAACCACTTTTCACACTTGTGTTGGTGCAGGAAAACACTTTTGCACTTGTATTAGTGTGGAAAAAACACTTTGTGCACTTGTGATAGTGTTGAAAAACCACTTTTCGCACTTGTGTTAGTGTTGAAAAACCACTTTTCGCACTTGTGCTGGTGCAGGAAACCACTTTTGCACTTGTATTTGTGTGGGAAAAACACTTTTTTTGCACTTGTGATAGTGTTGAAAAACCACTTTTTGCACTTGTGTTAGTGTTGAAAAACCACTTTTCGCACTTGTGTTAGTGTTGAAAAACCACCTTTCGCACTTGTGTTGGTGCAGGAAACCACTTTTGCACTTGTATTAGTGTGGAAAAAACACTTTTTGCTCTTGTGATAGTGTTGAATAACCACTTTTCGCACTTGTGTTAGTGTGTGCAGTGTGTGCAGGAAACCACTTTTGCACTTGTATTAATGTGGAATAAACACTTTTTGCACTTGTGATAGTGTTGAAAAACCACTTTTCGCACTTGTGTTAGTGTTGAAAAACCACTTTTCGCACTTGTGTTGGTGCAGGAAACCACTTTTGCACTTGTATTAGTGTGGAAAAACCACTTTTCGCACTTGTGTTAGTGTTGAAAAACCACTTTTCGAACTTGTGTTAGTGTTGAAAATCCACTTTTCGCACTTGTGTTGGTGCAGGAAACCACTTTTGCACTTGTATTAGTGTGGAAAAAACACTTTTTGCACTTGTGATAGTGTTGAAAAACCACTTTTCGCATTTGTGCTGGTGTTGAAAAACGACTTTTCGCACTTGTGTTGGTGCAGGAAACCACTTTTGCACTTCTTTAGTGTGGAAAAACCACTTTTCGCACTTGTGTTAGTGTTGAAAAACCACTTTTCGCACTTGTGTTAGTGTTGAAAAACCACTTTTCGCACTTGTGTTAGTGTTGAAAAACCACGTTTCGCACTTGTGTTGGTGCAGGAAACCACTTTTGCACTTGTATTAGTGTGGAAAAAACACTTTTTGCACTTGTGATAGTGTTGAAAAACCACTTTTCGCACTTGTGTTAGTGTTGAAAAACCACTTTTCGCACTTGTGTTAGTGAAGGAAACCACTTTTCGCACTTGTGTTAGTGTTGAAAACCCACTTTTCGCACTTGTGTTAGTGTTGAAAATCCACTTTTCGCACTTGTGTTGGTGCAGGAAACCACTTTTGCACTTGTATTAGAGTGGAAAAAACACTTTTTGCACTTGTGATAGTGTTGAAAAACCACTTTTCGCACTTGTGTTAGTGTTGAAAAACCACTTTTCGCACTTGTGCTGGTGCAGGAAACCACTTTTGCACTTGTATTAGTGTGGAAAAAACCCTTTTTGCACTTGTGATAGTGTTGAAAAACCACTTTTCGCACTTGTGTTAGTGTTGAAAACCACTTTTCGCACTTGTGCTGGTGCAGGAAACCACTTTTGCACTTGTATTAGTGTGGAAAAAACACTTTTTGCACTTGTGATAGTGTTGAAAAACCACGTTTCGCACTTGTGTTAGTGTTGAAAAACCACTTTTCACACTTGTGTTGGTGCAGGAAAACACTTTTGCACTTGTATTAGTGTGGAAAAAACACTTTGTGCACTTGTGATAGTGTTGAAAAACCACTTTTCGCAATTGTGTTAGTGTTGAAAAACCACTTTTCGCACTTGTGCTGGTGCAGGAAACCACTTTTGCACTTGTATTTGTGTGGGAAAAACACTTTTTTTGCACTTGTGATAGTGTTGAAAAACCACTTTTCGCACTTGTGTTAGTGTTGAAAAACCACCTTTCGCACTTGTGTTGGTGCAGGAAACCCCTTTTGCACTTGTATTAGTGTGGAAAAAACACTTTTTGCTCTTGTGATAGTGTTGAATAACCACTTTTCGCACTTGTGTTAGTGTGTGCAGTGTGTGCAGGAAACCACTTTTGCACTTGTATTAATGTGGAATAAACACTTTTTGCACTTGTGATAGTGTTGAAAAACCACTTTTCGCACTTGTGTTAATGTTGAAAAACCACTTTTCGCACTTGTGTTGGTGCAGGAAACCACTTTTGCACTTGTATTAGTGTGGAAAAACCACTTTTCGCACTTGTGTTAGTGTTGAAAAACCACTTTTCGAACTTGTGTTAGTGTTGAAAATCCACTTTTCGCACTTGTGTTGGTGCAGGAAACCACTTTTGCACTTGTATTAGTGTGGAAAAAACACTTTTTGCACTTGTGATAGTGTTGAAAAACCACTTTTCGCATTTGTGCTGGTGTTGAAAAACGACTTTTCGCACTTGTGTTGGTGCATTAAACCACTTTTGCACTTCTATTAGTGTGGAAAAACCACTTTTCGCACTTGTGTTAGTGTTGAAAAACCACTTTTCGCACTTGTGTTAGTGTTGAAAAACCACTTTTCGCACTTGTGTTAGTGTTGAAAAACCACGTTTCGCACTTGTGTTGGTGCAGGAAACCACTTTTGCACTTGTATTAGTGTGGAAAAAACACTTTTTGCACTTGTGATAGTGTTGAAAAACCACTTTTCGCACTTGTGTTGGTGTTGAAAAACCACTTTTCGCACTTGTGTTAGTGAAGGAAACCACTTTTCGCACTTGTGTTAGTGTTGAAAACCCACTTTTCGCACTTGTGTTAGTGTTGAAAATCCACTTTTCGCACTTGTGTTAGTGTTGAAAAACCACTTTTCGCACCTGTGTTGGTGCAGGAAACCACTTTTGCATTTGTATTAGTGTGTAAAAAACACTTTTTGCACTTGTGATAGTGTTGAAAAACCACTTTTCGCACTTGTGTTAGTGTTGAAAAACCACTTTTCGCACTTGTGTTAGTGTTGAAAAACCACGTTTCGCACTTGTGTTGGTGCAGGAAACCACTTTTGCACTTGTATTAGTGTGGAAAAAACACTTTTTGCACTTGTGATAGTGTTGAAAAACCACTTTTCGCACTTGTGTTAGTGTTGAAAAACCACTTTTCGCACTTGTGTTAGTGAAGGAAACCACTTTTCGCACTTGTGTTAGTGTTGAAAACCCACTTTTCGCACTTGTGTTAGTGTTGAAAATCCACTTTTCGCACTTGTGTTAGTGTTGAAAAACCACTTTTCGCACCTGTATTGGTGCAGGAAACCACTTTTCGCACTTGTATTAGTGTGGAAAAAACACTTTTTGCACTTGTGATAGTGTTGAAAAACCACTTTTCGCACTTGTGTTAGTGTTGAAAAACCACTTTTCGCACTTGTCCTGGTGCAGGAAACCACTTTTGCACTTGTATTAGTGTGGAAAAAACACTTTTCGCACTTGTGATAGTGTTGAAAAACCACTTTTCGCACTTGTGTTAGTGTTCAAAAACCACTTTTCGCACTTGTGTTAGTGTTGAAAAACCACTTTTCGCACTTGTGTTGATGCAGGAAACCACTTTTGCACTTGTATTAGTGTTGAAAAACCACTTTTTGCACTTGTGATAGTGTTGAAAAACCACCTTTCGTACTTGTGTTCGTGTTGAAAAACCACTTTTCGCACTTGTGCTGGTGCAGGAAACCACATTTGCACTTGTATTAGTGTGGAAAAAACACTTTCTGCACTTGTGATAGTGTTGAAAAACCACTTTTTGCACTTGTGTTAGTGTTGAAAAACCACTTTTCGCACTTGTGTTAGTGTTGAAAAACCACTTTTCACACTTGTGTTGGTGCAGGAAACCACTTTTGTACATGTATTAGTGTGGAAAAAACACTTTTTGCACTTGTGATAGTGTTGAAAAAACACTTTTAGCACTTGTGTTAGTGTTGAAAAACCATTTTCCCACTTGTGTTGGTGCAGGAAACCACTTTTGCACTTGTATTAGTGTGGAAAAACCACTTTTCGCACTTGTGTTAGTGTTGAAAAACCACTTTTCGCACTTGTGTTAGTGTTGAAAAACCACTTTTTGCACTTGTGTTGGTGCAGGAAACCACTTTTGCACTTGTATTAGTGTGGAAAAAACACTTTTTGCACTTGTGATAGTGTTGAAAAACCACTTTTCGCACTTGTGTTAGTGTTGAAAAACCACTTTTCGCACTTGTGCTGGTGCAGGAAACCACTTTTGCACTTGTGTTAGTGTGGAAAAAACACTTTTTGCACTTGTGATAGTGTTGAAAAACCACTTTTCGCACTTGTGTTAGTGTTGAAAAACCACTTTTCGCACTTGTGTTAGTGTTGAAAAACCACTTTTCGCACTTGTGTTGGTGCAGGAAACCACTTTTGCACTTGTATTAGAGTGGAAAAAACACTTTTTGCACTTGTGATAGTGTTGAAAAATCACTTTTCGCACTTGTGTTAGTGTTGAAAAACCACTTTTCGCACTTGTGCTGGTGCAGGAAACCACTTTTGCACTTGTATTAGTGTGGAAAAAACACTTTTTGCACTTGTGATAGTGTTGAAAAACCACTTTTCGCACTTGTGTTAGTGTTGAAAACCACTTTTCGCACTTGTGCTGGTGCAGGAAACCACTTTTGCACTTGTATTAGTGTGGAAAAAACACTTTTTGCACTTGTGATAGTGTTGAAAAACCACGTTTCGCACTTGTGTTAGTGTTGAAAAACCACTTTTCACACTTGTGTTGGTGCAGGAAAACACTTTTGCACTTGTATTAGTGTGGAAAAAACACTTTGTGCACTTGTGATAGTGTTGAAAAACCACTTTTCGCACTTGTGTTAGTGTTGAAAAACCACTTTTCGCACTTGTGCTGGTGCAGGAAACCACTTTTGCACTTGTATTTGTGTGGGAAAAACACTTTTTTTGCACTTGTGATAGTGTTGAAAAACCACTTTTTGCACTTGTGTTAGTGTTGAAAAACCACTTTTCGCACTTGTGTTAATGTTGAAAAACCACCTTTCGCACTTGTGTTGGTGCAGGAAACCACTTTTGCACTTGTATTAGTGTGGAAAAAACACTTTTTGCTCTTGTGATAGTGTTGAATAACCACTTTTCGCACTTGTGTTAGTGTGTGCAGTGTGTGCAGGAAACCACTTTTGCACTTGTATTAATGTGGAATAAACACTTTTTGCACTTGTGATAGTGTTGAAAAACCACTTTTCGCACTTGTGTTAGTGTTGAAAAACCACTTTTCGCACTTGTGTTGGTGCAGGAAACCACTTTTGCACTTGTATTAGTGTGGAAAAACCACTTTTCGCACTTGTGTTAGTGTTGAAAAACCACTTTTCGAACTTGTGTTAGTGTTGAAAATCCAATTTTCGCACTTGTGTTGGTGCAGGAAACCACTTTTGCACTTGTATTAGTGTGGAAAAAACACTTTTTGCACTTGTGATAGTGTTGAAAAACCACTTTTCGCATTTGTGCTGGTGTTGAAAAACGACTTTTCGCACTTGTGTTGGTGCAGGAAACCACTTTTGCACTTCTTTAGTGTGGAAAAACCACTTTTCGCACTTGTGTTAGTGTTGAAAAACCACTTTTCGCACTTGTGTTAGTGTTGAAAAACCACTTTTCGCACTTGTGTTAGTGTTGAAAAACCACGTTTCGCACTTGTGTTGGTGCAGGAAACCACTTTTGCACTTGTATTAGTGTGGAAAAAACACTTTTTGCACTTGTGATAGTGTTGAAAAACCACTTTTCGCACTTGTGTTAGTGTTGAAAAACCACTTTTCGCACTTGTGTTAGTGAAGGAAACCACTTTTCGCACTTGTGTTAGTGTTGAAAACCCACTTTTCGCACTTGTGTTAGTGTTGAAAATCCACTTTTCGCACTTGTGTTGGTGCAGGAAACCACTTTTGCACTTGTATTAGTGTGGAAAAAACACTTTTTGCACTTGTGATAGTGTTGAAAAACCACTTTTCGCACTTGTGTTAGTGTTGAAAAACCACTTTTCGCACCTGTGTTGGTGCAGGAAACCACTTTTGCATTTGTATTAGTGTGGAAAAAACACTTTTTGCAATTGTGATAGTGTTGAAAAACCACTTTTCGCACTTGTGTTAGTGTTGAAAAACCACTTTTCGCACTTGTGCTGGTGCAGGAAACCACTTTTGCACTTGTAATAGTGTGGAAAAAAAACTTTTCGCACTTGTGATAGTGTTGAAAAACCACTTTTCGCACTTGTGTTAGTGTTCAAAAACCACTTTTCGCACTTGTGTAGTGTTGAAAAACCACTTTTCGCACTTGTGTTGGTGCAGGAAACCACTTTTGTACTTTTATTAGTGTTGAAAAACCACTTTTTGCACTTGTGATAGTGTTGAAAAACCACTTTTCGCACTTGTGTTCGTGCTGAAAAACCACTTTTCGCACTTGTGCTGGTGCAGGAAACCACTTTTGCACTTGTATTAGTGTGGAAAAAACACTTTCTGCACTTGTGATAGTGTTGAAAAACCACTTTTTGCACTTGTGTTAGTGTTGAAAAACCACTTTTCGCACTTGTGTTAGTGTTGAAAAACCACTTTTCGCACTTGTGTTGGTGCAGGAAACCACTTTTGTACTTGTATTAGTGTGGAAAAAACACTTTTTGCACTTGTTATAGTGTTGAAAAAACACTTTTTGCACTTGTGTTAGTGTTGAAAAACCACTTTTCCCACTTGTGTTAGTGTTGAAAAACCACTTTTCGCACTTGTGTTGGTGCAGGAAACCACTTTTGCACTTGTATTAGTGTGGAAAAAACACTTTTTGCACTTGTGATAGTGTTGAAAAACAACTTTTCGCACTTGTGTTAGTGTTGAAAAACCACTTTTCGCACTTGTGTTGGTGCAGGAAACCACTTTTGCACTTGTATTAGTGTGGAAAAAACACTTTTTGCACTTGTGATAGTGTTGAAAAACCACTTTTCGCACTTGTGTTAGTGTTGAAAAACCACTTTTCGCACTTGTGCTGGTGCAGGAAACCACTTTTGCACTTGTGTTAGTGTGGAAAAAACACTTTTTGCACTTGTGATAGTGTTGAAAAACCACTTTTCGCACTTGTGTTAGTGTTGAAAAACCACTTTTCGCACTTGTGTTAGTGTTGAAAAACCACTTTTCGCACTTGTGTTGGTGCAGGAAACCACTTTTGCACTTGTATTAGAGTGGAAAAAACACTTTTTGCACTTGTGATAGTGTTGAAAAACCACTTTTCGCACTTGTGTTAGTGTTGAAAAACCACTTTTCGCACTTGTGCTGGTGCAGGAAACCACTTTTGCACTTGTATTAGTGTGGAAAAAACACTTTTTGCACTTGTGATAGTGTTGAAAAACCACTTTTCGCACTTGTGTTAGTGTTGAAAACCACTTTTCGCACTTGTGCTGGTGCAGGAAACCACTTTTGCACTTGTATTAGTGTGGAAAAAACACTTTTTGCACTTGTGATAGTGTTGAAAAACCACGTTTCGCACTTGTGTTAGTGTTGAAAAACCACTTTTCACACTTGTGTTGGTGCAGGAAAACACTTTTGCACTTGTATTAGTGTGGAAAAAACACTTTGTGCACTTGTGATAGTGTTGAAAAACCACTTTTCGCACTTGTGTTAGTGTTGAAAAACCACTTTTCGCACTTGTGCTGGTGCAGGAAACCACTTTTGCACTTGTATTTGTGTGGGAAAAACACTTTTTCCACTTGTGATAGTGTTGAAAAACCACTTTTCGCACTTGTGTTAGTGTTGAAAAACCACTTTTCGCACCTGTGTTGGTGCAGGAAACCACTTTTGCATTTGTATTAGTGTGGAAAAAACACTTTTTGCACTTGTGATAATGTTGAAAAACCATTTTTCGCACTTGTGTTAGTGTTGAAAAACCACTTTTCGCACTTGTGCTGGTGCAGGAAACCACTTTTGCACTTGTATTAGTGTGGAAAAAACACTTTTTGCACTTGTGATAGTGTTGAAAAACCACTTTTCGCACTTGTGTTAGTGTTGAAAACCACTTTTCGCACTTGTGCTGGTGCAGGAAACCACTTTTGCACTTGTATTAGTGTGGAAAAAACACTTTTTGCACTTGTGATAGTGTTGAAAAACCACGTTTCGCACTTGTGTTAGTGTTGAAAAACCACTTTTCACACTTGTGTTGGTGCAGGAAAACACTTTTGCACTTGTATTAGTGTGGAAAAAACACTTTGTGCACTTGTGATAGTGTTGAAAAACCACTTTTCGCACTTGTGTTAGTGTTGAAAAACCACTTTTCGCACTTGTGCTGGTGCAGGAAACCACTTTTGCACTTGTATTTGTGTGGGAAAAACACTTTTTCCACTTGTGATAGTGTTGAAAAACCACTTTTCGCACTTGTGTTAGTGTTGAAAAACCACTTTTCGCACCTGTGTTGGTGCAGGAAACCCCTTTTGCACTTGTATTAGTGTGGAAAAAACACTTTTTGCTCTTGTGATAGTGTTGAATAACCACTTTTCGCACTTGTGTTAGTGTGTGCAGTGTGTGCAGGAAACCACTTTTGCACTTGTATTAATGTGGAATAAACACTTTTTGCACTTGTGATAGTGTTGAAAAACCACTTTTCGCACTTGTGTTAATGTTGAAAAACCACTTTTCGCACTTGTGTTGGTGCAGGAAACCACTTTTGCACTTGTATTAGTGTGGAAAAACCACTTTTCGCACTTGTGTTAGTGTTGAAAAACCACTTTTCGAACTTGTGTTAGTGTTGAAAATCCACTTTTCGCACTTGTGTTGGTGCAGGAAACCACTTTTGCACTTGTATTAGTGTGGAAAAAACACTTTTTGCACTTGTGATAGTGTTGAAAAACCACTTTTCGCATTTGTGCTGGTGTTGAAAAACGACTTTTCGCACTTGTGTTGGTGCATTAAACCACTTTTGCACTTCTATTAGTGTGGAAAAACCACTTTTCGCACTTGTGTTAGTGTTGAAAAACCACTTTTCGCACTTGTGTTAGTGTTGAAAAACCACTTTTCGCACTTGTGTTAGTGTTGAAAAACCACGTTTCGCACTTGTGTTGGTGCAGGAAACCACTTTTGCACTTGTATTAGTGTGGAAAAAACACTTTTTGCACTTGTGATAGTGTTGAAAAACCACTTTTCGCACTTGTGTTAGTGTTGAAAAACCACTTTTCGCACTTGTGTTAGTGAAGGAAACCACTTTTCGCACTTGTGTTAGTGTTGAAAACCCACTTTTCGCACTTGTGTTAGTGTTGAAAATCCACTTTTCGCACTTGTGTTAGTGTTGAAAAACCACTTTTCGCACCTGTGTTGGTGCAGGAAACCACTTTTGCATTTGTATTAGTGTGTAAAAAACACTTTTTGCACTTGTGATAGTGTTGAAAAACCACTTTTCGCACTTGTGTTAGTGTTGAAAAACCACTTTTCGCACTTGTGTTAGTGTTGAAAAACCACGTTTCGCACTTGTGTTGGTGCAGGAAACCACTTTTGCACTTGTATTAGTGTGGAAAAAACACTTTTTGCACTTGTGATAGTGTTGAAAAACCACTTTTCGCACTTGTGTTAGTGTTGAAAAACCACTTTTCGCACTTGTGTTAGTGAAGGAAACCACTTTTCGCACTTGTGTTAGTGTTGAAAACCCACTTTTCGCACTTGTGTTAGTGTTGAAAATCCACTTTTCGCACTTGTGTTAGTGTTGAAAAACCACTTTTCGCACCTGTATTGGTGCAGGAAACCACTTTTCGCACTTGTATTAGTGTGGAAAAAACACTTTTTGCACTTGTGATAGTGTTGAAAAACCACTTTTCGCACTTGTGTTAGTGTTGAAAAACCACTTTTCGCACTTGTCCTGGTGCAGGAAACCACTTTTGCACTTGTATTAGTGTGGAAAAAACACTTTTCGCACTTGTGATAGTGTTGAAAAACCACTTTTCGCACTTGTGTTAGTGTTCAAAAACCACTTTTCGCACTTGTGTTAGTGTTGAAAAACCACTTTTCGCACTTGTGTTGATGCAGGAAACCACTTTTGCACTTGTATTAGTGTTGAAAAACCACTTTTTGCACTTGTGATAGTGTTGAAAAACCACCTTTCGTACTTGTGTTCGTGTTGAAAAACCACTTTTCGCACTTGTGCTGGTGCAGGAAACCACATTTGCACTTGTATTAGTGTGGAAAAAACACTTTCTGCACTTGTGATAGTGTTGAAAAACCACTTTTTGCACTTGTGTTAGTGTTGAAAAACCACTTTTCGCACTTGTGTTAGTGTTGAAAAACCACTTTTCACACTTGTGTTGGTGCAGGAAACCACTTTTGTACATGTATTAGTGTGGAAAAAACACTTTTTGCACTTGTGATAGTGTTGAAAAAACACTTTTAGCACTTGTGTTAGTGTTGAAAAACCATTTTCCCACTTGTGTTGGTGCAGGAAACCACTTTTGCACTTGTATTAGTGTGGAAAAACCACTTTTCGCACTTGTGTTAGTGTTGAAAAACCACTTTTCGCACTTGTGTTAGTGTTGAAAAACCACTTTTTGCACTTGTGTTGGTGCAGGAAACCACTTTTGCACTTGTATTAGTGTGGAAAAAACACTTTTTGCACTTGTGATAGTGTTGAAAAACCACTTTTCGCACTTGTGTTAGTGTTGAAAAACCACTTTTCGCACTTGTGCTGGTGCAGGAAACCACTTTTGCACTTGTGTTAGTGTGGAAAAAACACTTTTTGCACTTGTGATAGTGTTGAAAAACCACTTTTCGCACTTGTGTTAGTGTTGAAAAACCACTTTTCGCACTTGTGTTAGTGTTGAAAAACCACTTTTCGCACTTGTGTTGGTGCAGGAAACCACTTTTGCACTTGTATTAGAGTGGAAAAAACACTTTTTGCACTTGTGATAGTGTTGAAAAATCACTTTTCGCACTTGTGTTAGTGTTGAAAAACCACTTTTCGCACTTGTGCTGGTGCAGGAAACCACTTTTGCACTTGTATTAGTGTGGAAAAAACACTTTTTGCACTTGTGATAGTGTTGAAAAACCACTTTTCGCACTTGTGTTAGTGTTGAAAACCACTTTTCGCACTTGTGCTGGTGCAGGAAACCACTTTTGCACTTGTATTAGTGTGGAAAAAACACTTTTTGCACTTGTGATAGTGTTGAAAAAACCACGTTTCGCACTTGTGTTAGTGTTGAAAAACCACTTTTCACACTTGTGTTGGTGCAGGAAAACACTTTTGCACTTGTATTAGTGTGGAAAAAACACTTTGTGCACTTGTGATAGTGTTGAAAAACCACTTTTCGCACTTGTGTTAGTGTTGAAAAACCACTTTTCGCACTTGTGCTGGTGCAGGAAACCACTTTTGCACTTGTATTTGTGTGGGAAAAACACTTTTTTTGCACTTGTGATAGTGTTGAAAAACCACTTTTTGCACTTGTGTTAGTGTTGAAAAACCACTTTCGCACTTGTGTTAATGTTGAAAAACCACCTTTCGCACTTGTGTTGGTGCAGGAAACCACTTTTGCACTTGTATTAGTGTGGAAAAAACACTTTTTGCTCTTGTGATAGTGTTGAATAACCACTTTTCGCACTTGTGTTAGTGTGTGCAGTGTGTGCAGGAAACCACTTTTGCACTTGTATTAATGTGGAATAAACACTTTTTGCACTTGTGATAGTGTTGAAAAACCACTTTTCGCACTTGTGTTAGTGTTGAAAAACCACTTTTCGCACTTGTGTTGGTGCAGGAAACCACTTTTGCACTTGTATTAGTGTGGAAAAACCACTTTTCGCACTTGTGTTAGTGTTGAAAAACCACTTTTCGAACTTGTGTTAGTGTTGAAAATCCACTTTTCGCACTTGTGTTGGTGCAGGAAACCACTTTTGCACTTGTATTAGTGTGGAAAAAACACTTTTTGCACTTGTGATAGTGTTGAAAAACCACTTTTCGCATTTGTGCTGGTGTTGAAAAACGACTTTTCGCACTTGTGTTGGTGCAGGAAACCACTTTTGCACTTCTTTAGTGTGGAAAAACCACTTTTCGCACTTGTGTTAGTGTTGAAAAACCACTTTTCGTACTTGTGTTAGTGTTGAAAAACCACTTTTCGCACTTGTGTTAGTGTTGAAAAACCACGTTTCGCACTTGTGTTGGTGCAGGAAACCACTTTTGCACTTGTATTAGTGTGGAAAAAACACTTTTTGCACTTGTGATAGTGTTGAAAAACCACTTTTCGCACTTGTGTTAGTGTTGAAAAACCACTTTTCGCACTTGTGTTAGTGAAGGAAACCACTTTTCGCACTTGTGTTAGTGTTGAAAACCCACTTTTCGCACTTGTGTTAGTGTTGAAAATCCACTTTTCGCACTTGTGTTGGTGCAGGAAACCACTTTTGCACTTGTATTAGTGTGGAAAAAACACTTTTTGCACTTGTGATAGTGTTGAAAAACCACTTTTCGCACTTGTGTTAGTGTTGAAAAACCACTTTTCGCACCTGTGTTGGTGCAGGAAACCACTTTTGCATTTGTATTAGTGTGGACAAAAACACTTTTTGCAATTGTGATAGTGTTGAAAAACCACTTTTCGCACTTGTGTTAGTGTTGAAAAACCACTTTTCGCACTTGTGCTGGTGCAGGAAACCACTTTTGCACTTGTAATAGTGTGGAAAAAAAACTTTTCGCACTTGTGATAGTGTTGAAAAACCACTTTTCGCACTTGTGTTAGTGTTCAAAAACCACTTTTCGCACTTGTGTAGTGTTGAAAAACCACTTTTCGCACTTGTGTTGGTGCAGGAAACCACTTTTGTACTTTTATTAGTGTTGAAAAACCACTTTTTGCACTTGTGATAGTGTTGAAAAACCACTTTTCGCACTTGTGTTCGTGCTGAAAAACCACTTTTCGCACTTGTGCTGGTGCAGGAAACCACTTTTGCACTTGTATTAGTGTGGAAAAAACACTTTCTGCACTTGTGATAGTGTTGAAAAACCACTTTTTGCACTTGTGTTAGTGTTGAAAAACCACTTTTCGCACTTGTGTTAGTGTTGAAAAACCACTTTTCGCACTTGTGTTGGTGCAGGAAACCACTTTTGTACTTGTATTAGTGTGGAAAAAACACTTTTTGCACTTGTTATAGTGTTGAAAAAACACTTTTTGCACTTGTGTTAGTGTTGAAAAACCACTTTTCCCACTTGTGTTAGTGTTGAAAAACCACTTTTCGCACTTGTGTTGGTGCAGGAAACCACTTTTGCACTTGTATTAGTGTGGAAAAAACACTTTTTGCACTTGTGATAGTGTTGAAAAACAACTTTTCGCACTTGTGTTAGTGTTGAAAAACCACTTTTCGCACTTGTGTTGGTGCAGGAAACCACTTTTGCACTTGTATTAGTGTGGAAAAAACACTTTTTGCACTTGTGATAGTGTTGAAAAACCACTTTTCGCACTTGTGTTAGTGTTGAAAAACCACTTTTCGCACTTGTGCTGGTGCAGGAAACCACTTTTGCACTTGTGTTAGTGTGGAAAAAACACTTTTTGCACTTGTGATAGTGTTGAAAAACCACTTTTCGCACTTGTGTTAGTGTTGAAAAACCACTTTTCGCACTTGTGTTAGTGTTGAAAAACCACTTTTCGCACTTGTGTTGGTGCAGGAAACCACTTTTGCACTTGTATTAGAGTGGAAAAAACACTTTTTGCACTTGTGATAGTGTTGAAAAACCACTTTTCGCACTTGTGTTAGTGTTGAAAAACCACTTTTCGCACTTGTGCTGGTGCAGGAAACCACTTTTGCACTTGTATTAGTGTGGAAAAAACACTTTTTGCACTTGTGATAGTGTTGAAAAACCACTTTTCGCACTTGTGTTAGTGTTGAAAACCACTTTTCGCACTTGTGCTGGTGCAGGAAACCACTTTTGCACTTGTATTAGTGTGGAAAAAACACTTTTTGCACTTGTGATAGTGTTGAAAAACCACGTTTCGCACTTGTGTTAGTGTTGAAAAACCACTTTTCACACTTGTGTTGGTGCAGGAAAACACTTTTGCACTTGTATTAGTGTGGAAAAAACACTTTGTGCACTTGTGATAGTGTTGAAAAACCACTTTTCGCACTTGTGTTAGTGTTGAAAAACCACTTTTCGCACTTGTGCTGGTGCAGGAAACCACTTTTGCACTTGTATTTGTGTGGGAAAAACACTTTTTCCACTTGTGATAGTGTTGAAAAACCACTTTTCGCACTTGTGTTAGTGTTGAAAAACCACTTTTCGCACCTGTGTTGGTGCAGGAAACCACTTTTGCATTTGTATTAGTGTGGAAAAAACACTTTTTGCACTTGTGATAGTGTTGAAAAACCACTTTTTGCACTTGTGATAGTGTTGAAAAACCACTTTTCGCACCTGTGTTGGTGCAGGAAACCACTTTTGCATTTGTATTAGTGTGGAAAAAACACTTTTCGCACTTGTATTAGTGTGGAAAAAACACTTTTTGCACTTGTGATAGTGTTGAAAAACCACTTTTCGCACTTGTGCTGGTGCAGGAAACCACTTTTGCACTTGTATTTGTGTGGGAAAAACACTTTTTCCACTTGTGATAGTGTTGAAAAACCACTTTTCGCACTTGTGTTAGTGTTGAAAAACCACTTTTCGCACCTGTGTTGGTGCAGGAAACCACTTTTGCATTTGTATTAGTGTGGAAAAAACACTTTTTGCACTTGTGATAGTGTTGAAAAACCACTTTTTGCACTTGTGTTAGTGTTGAAAAACCACTTTTCGCACCTGTGTTGGTGCAGGAAACCACTTTTGCATTTGTATTAGTGTGGAAAAAACACTTTTCGCACTTGTATTAGTGTGGAAAAAACACTTTTTGCACTTGTGATAGTGTTGAAAAACCACTTTTCGCACTTGTGTTAGTGTTGAAAAACCACTTTTCGCACTTGTCCTGGTGCAGGAAACCACTTTTGCACTTGTATTAGTGTGGAAAAAACACTTTTCGCACTTGTGATGGTGTTGAAAAACCACTTTTCGCACTTGTGTTAGTGTTCAAAAACCACTTTTCGCACTTGTGTTAGTGTTGAAAAACCACTTTTCGCACTTGTGTTGATGCAGGAAACCACTTTTGCACTTGTATTAGTGTTGAAAAACCACTTTTTGCACTTGTGATAGTGTTGAAAAACCACCTTTCGTACTTGTGTTCGTGTTGAAAAACCACTTTTCGCACTTGTGCTGGTGCAGGAAACCACATTTGCACTTGTATTAGTGTGGAAAAAACACTTTCTGCACTTGTGATAGTGTTGAAAAACCACTTTTTGCACTTGTGTTAGTGTTGAAAAACCACTTTTCGCACTTGTGTTAGTGTTGAAAAACCACTTTTCACACTTGTGTTGGTGCAGGAAACCACTTTTGTACATGTATTAGTGTGGAAAAAACACTTTTTGCACTTGTGATAGTGTTGAAAAAACACTTTTAGCACTTGTGTTAGTGTTGAAAAACCATTTTCCCACTTGTGTTGGTGCAGGAAACCACTTTTGCACTTGTATTAGTGTGGAAAAACCACTTTTCGCACTTGTGTTAGTGTTGAAAAACCACTTTTCGCACTTGTGTTAGTGTTGAAAAACCACTTTTTGCACTTGTGTTGGTGCAGGAAACCACTTTTGCACTTGTATTAGTGTGGAAAAAACACTTTTTGCACTTGTGATAGTGTTGAAAAACCACTTTTCGCACTTGTGTTAGTGTTGAAAAACCACTTTTCGCACTTGTGCTGGTGCAGGAAACCACTTTTGCACTTGTGTTAGTGTGGAAAAAACACTTTTTGCACTTGTGATAGTGTTGAAAAACCACTTTTCGCACTTGTGTTAGTGTTGAAAAACCACTTTTCGCACTTGTGTTAGTGTTGAAAAACCACTTTTCGCACTTGTGTTGGTGCAGGAAACCACTTTTGCACTTGTATTAGAGTGGAAAAAACACTTTTTGCACTTGTGATAGTGTTGAAAAATCACTTTTCGCACTTGTGTTAGTGTTGAAAAACCACTTTTCGCACTTGTGCTGGTGCAGGAAACCACTTTTGCACTTGTATTAGTGTGGAAAAAACACTTTTTGCACTTGTGATAGTGTTGAAAAACCACTTTTCGCACTTGTGTTAGTGTTGAAAACCACTTTTCGCACTTGTGCTGGTGCAGGAAACCACTTTTGCACTTGTATTAGTGTGGAAAAAACACTTTTTGCACTTGTGATAGTGTTGAAAAACCACGTTTCGCACTTGTGTTAGTGTTGAAAAACCACTTTTCACACTTGTGTTGGTGCAGGAAAACACTTTTGCACTTGTATTAGTGTGGAAAAAACACTTTGTGCACTTGTGATAGTGTTGAAAAACCACTTTTCGCACTTGTGTTAGTGTTGAAAAACCACTTTTCGCACTTGTGCTGGTGCAGGAAACCACTTTTGCACTTGTATTTGTGTGGGAAAAACACTTTTTTTGCACTTGTGATAGTGTTGAAAAACCACTTTTTGCACTTGTGTTAGTGTTGAAAAACCACTTTTCGCACTTGTGTTAATGTTGAAAAACCACCTTTCGCACTTGTGTTGGTGCAGGAAACCACTTTTGCACTTGTATTAGTGTGGAAAAAACACTTTTTGCTCTTGTGATAGTGTTGAATAACCACTTTTCGCACTTGTGTTAGTGTGTGCAGTGTGTGCAGGAAACCACTTTTGCACTTGTATTAATGTGGAATAAACACTTTTTGCACTTGTGATAGTGTTGAAAAACCACTTTTCGCACTTGTGTTAGTGTTGAAAAACCACTTTTCGCACTTGTGTTGGTGCAGGAAACCACTTTTGCACTTGTATTAGTGTGGAAAAACCACTTTTCGCACTTGTGTTAGTGTTGAAAAACCACTTTTCGAACTTGTGTTAGTGTTGAAAATCCACTTTTCGCACTTGTGTTGGTGCAGGAAACCACTTTTGCACTTGTATTAGTGTGGAAAAAACACTTTTTGCACTTGTGATAGTGTTGAAAAACCACTTTTCGCATTTGTGCTGGTGTTGAAAAACGACTTTTCGCACTTGTGTTGGTGCAGGAAACCACTTTTGCACTTCTTTAGTGTGGAAAAACCACTTTTCGCACTTGTGTTAGTGTTGAAAAACCACTTTTCGTACTTGTGTTAGTGTTGAAAAACCACTTTTCGCACTTGTGTTAGTGTTGAAAAACCACGTTTCGCACTTGTGTTGGTGCAGGAAACCACTTTTGCACTTGTATTAGTGTGGAAAAAACACTTTTTGCACTTGTGATAGTGTTGAAAAACCACTTTTCGCACTTGTGTTAGTGTTGAAAAACCACTTTTCGCACTTGTGTTAGTGAAGGAAACCACTTTTCGCACTTGTGTTAGTGTTGAAAACCCACTTTTCGCACTTGTGTTAGTGTTGAAAATCCACTTTTCGCACTTGTGTTGGTGCAGGAAACCACTTTTGCACTTGTATTAGTGTGGAAAAAACACTTTTTGCACTTGTGATAGTGTTGAAAAACCACTTTTCGCACTTGTGTTAGTGTTGAAAAACCACTTTTCGCACCTGTGTTGGTGCAGGAAACCACTTTTGCATTTGTATTAGTGTGGAAAAAACACTTTTTGCAATTGTGATAGTGTTGAAAAACCACTTTTCGCACTTGTGTTAGTGTTGAAAAACCACTTTTCGCACTTGTGCTGGTGCAGGAAACCACTTTTGCACTTGTAATAGTGTGGAAAAAAAACTTTTCGCACTTGTGATAGTGTTGAAAAACCACTTTTCGCACTTGTGTTAGTGTTCAAAAACCACTTTTCGCACTTGTGTAGTGTTGAAAAACCACTTTTCGCACTTGTGTTGGTGCAGGAAACCACTTTTGTACTTTTATTAGTGTTGAAAAACCACTTTTTGCACTTGTGATAGTGTTGAAAAACCACTTTTCGCACTTGTGTTCGTGCTGAAAAACCACTTTTCGCACTTGTGCTGGTGCAGGAAACCACTTTTGCACTTGTATTAGTGTGGAAAAAACACTTTCTGCACTTGTGATAGTGTTGAAAAACCACTTTTTGCACTTGTGTTAGTGTTGAAAAACCACTTTTCGCACTTGTGTTAGTGTTGAAAAACCACTTTTCGCACTTGTGTTGGTGCAGGAAACCACTTTTGTACTTGTATTAGTGTGGAAAAAACACTTTTTGCACTTGTTATAGTGTTGAAAAAACACTTTTTGCACTTGTGTTAGTGTTGAAAAACCACTTTTCCCACTTGTGTTAGTGTTGAAAAACCACTTTTCGCACTTGTGTTGGTGCAGGAAACCACTTTTGCACTTGTATTAGTGTGGAAAAAACACTTTTTGCACTTGTGATAGTGTTGAAAAACAACTTTTCGCACTTGTGTTAGTGTTGAAAAACCACTTTTCGCACTTGTGTTGGTGCAGGAAACCACTTTTGCACTTGTATTAGTGTGGAAAAAACACTTTTTGCACTTGTGATAGTGTTGAAAAACCACTTTTCGCACTTGTGTTAGTGTTGAAAAACCACTTTTCGCACTTGTGCTGGTGCAGGAAACCACTTTTGCACTTGTGTTAGTGTGGAAAAAACACTTTTTGCACTTGTGATAGTGTTGAAAAACCACTTTTCGCACTTGTGTTAGTGTTGAAAAACCACTTTTCGCACTTGTGTTAGTGTTGAAAAACCACTTTTCGCACTTGTGTTGGTGCAGGAAACCACTTTTGCACTTGTATTAGAGTGGAAAAAACACTTTTTGCACTTGTGATAGTGTTGAAAAACCACTTTTCGCACTTGTGTTAGTGTTGAAAAACCACTTTTCGCACTTGTGCTGGTGCAGGAAACCACTTTTGCACTTGTATTAGTGTGGAAAAAACACTTTTTGCACTTGTGATAGTGTTGAAAAACCACTTTTCGCACTTGTGTTAGTGTTGAAAACCACTTTTCGCACTTGTGCTGGTGCAGGAAACCACTTTTGCACTTGTATTAGTGTGGAAAAAACACTTTTTGCACTTGTGATAGTGTTGAAAAACCACGTTTCGCACTTGTGTTAGTGTTGAAAAACCACTTTTCACACTTGTGTTGGTGCAGGAAAACACTTTTGCACTTGTATTAGTGTGGAAAAAACACTTTGTGCACTTGTGATAGTGTTGAAAAACCACTTTTCGCACTTGTGTTAGTGTTGAAAAACCACTTTTCGCACTTGTGCTGGTGCAGGAAACCACTTTTGCACTTGTATTTGTGTGGGAAAAACACTTTTTCCACTTGTGATAGTGTTGAAAAACCACTTTTCGCACTTGTGTTAGTGTTGAAAAACCACTTTTCGCACCTGTGTTGGTGCAGGAAACCACTTTTGCATTTGTATTAGTGTGGAAAAAACACTTTTTGCACTTGTGATAATGTTGAAAAACCATTTTTCGCACTTGTGTTAGTGTTGAAAAACCACTTTTCGCACTTGTGCTGGTGCAGGAAACCACTTTTGCACTTGTATTAGTGTGGAAAAAACACTTTTTGCACTTGTGATAGTGTTGAAAAACCACTTTTCGCACTTGTGTTAGTGTTGAAAACCACTTTTCGCACTTGTGCTGGTGCAGGAAACCACTTTTGCACTTGTATTAGTGTGGAAAAAACACTTTTTGCACTTGTGATAGTGTTGAAAAACCACGTTTCGCACTTGTGTTAGTGTTGAAAAACCACTTTTCACACTTGTGTTGGTGCAGGAAAACACTTTTGCACTTGTATTAGTGTGGAAAAAACACTTTGTGCACTTGTGATAGTGTTGAAAAACCACTTTTCGCACTTGTGTTAGTGTTGAAAAACCACTTTTCGCACTTGTGCTGGTGCAGGAAACCACTTTTGCACTTGTATTTGTGTGGGAAAAACACTTTTTCCACTTGTGATAGTGTTGAAAAACCACTTTTCGCACTTGTGTTAGTGTTGAAAAACCACTTTTCGCACCTGTGTTGGTGCAGGAAACCACTTTTGCATTTGTATTAGTGTGGAAAAAACACTTTTTGCACTTGTGATAATGTTGAAAAACCATTTTTCGCACTTGTGTTAGTGTTGAAAAACCACTTTTCGCACTTGTGCTGGTGCAGGAAACCACTTTTGCACTTGTATTAGTATGGAAAAAACACTTTTCGCGCTTGTGATAGTGTTGAAAAACCACTTTTCGCACTTGTGTTAGTGTTCAAAAACCACTTTTCGCACTTGTGTTAGTGTTGAAAAACCACTTTTCGCACTTGTGTTGATGCAGGAAACCACTTTTGCACTTGTATTAGTGTTGAAAAACCACTTTTTGCACTTGTGATAGTGTTGAAAAACCACCTTTCGTACTTGTGTTCGTGTTGAAAAACCACTTTTCGCACTTGTGCTGGTGCAGGAAACCACATTTGCACTTGTATTAGTGTGGGAAAAACACTTTCTGCACTTGTGATAGTGTTGAAAAACCACTTTTTGCACTTGGGTTAGTGTTGAAAAACCACTTTTCGCACTTGTGTTAGTGTTGAAAAACCACTTTTCACACTTGTGTTGGTGCAGGAAACCACTTTTGTACATGTATTAGTGTGGAAAAAACACTTTTTGCACTTGTGATAGTGTTGAAAAAACACTTTTAGCACTTGTGTTAGTGTTGAAAAACCATTTTCCCACTTGTGTTGGTGCAGGAAACCACTTTTGCACTTGTATTAGTGTGGAAAAACCACTTTTCGCACTTGTGTTAGTGTTGAAAAACCAATTTTCGCACTTGTGTTAGTGTTGAAAAACCACTTTTTGCACTTGTGTTGGTGCAGGAAACCACTTTTGCACTTGTATTAGTGTGGAAAAAACACTTTTTGCACTTGTGATAGTGTTGAAAAACCACTTTTCGCACTTGTGTTGGTGTTGAAAAACCACTTTTCGCACTTGTGCTGGTGCAGGAAACCACTTTTGCACTTGTGTTAGTGTGGAAAAAACACTTTTTGCACTTGTGATAGTGTTGAAAAACCACTTTTCGCACTTGTGTTAGTGTTGAAAAACCACTTTTCGCACTTGTGTTAGTGTTGAAAAACCACTTTTCGCACTTGTGTTGGTGCAGGAAACCACTTTTGCACTTGTATTAGAGTGGAAAAAACACTTTTTGCACTTGTGATAGTGTTGTAAAATCACTTTTCGCACTTGTGTTAGTGTTGAAAAACCACTTTTCGCACTTGTGCTGGTGCAGGAAACCACTTTTGCACTTGTATTAGTGTGGAAAAAACACTTTTTGCACTTGTGATAGTGTTGAAAAACCACTTTTCGCCCTTGTGTTAGTGTTGAAAACCACTTTTCGCACTTGTGCTGGTGCAGGAAACCACTTTTGCACTTGTATTAGTGTGGAAAAAACACTTTTTGCACTTGTGATAGTGTTGAAAAACCACGTTTCGCACTTGTGTTAGTGTTGAAAAACCACTTTTCACACTTGTGTTGGTGCAGGAAAACACTTTTGCACTTGTATTAGTGTGGAAAAAACACTTTGTGCACTTGTGATAGTGTTGAAAAACCACTTTTCGCACTTGTGTTAGTGTTGAAAAACCACTTTTCGCACTTGTGCTGGTGCAGGAAACCACTTTTGCACTTGTATTTGTGTGGGAAAAACACTTTTTTTGCACTTGTGATAGTGTTGAAAAACCACTTTTTGCACTTGTGTTAGTGTTGAAAAACCACTTTTCGCACTTGTGTTAGTGTTGAAAAACCACCTTTCGCACTTGTGTTGGTGCAGGAAACCACTTTTGCACTTGTATTAGTGTGGAAAAAACACTTTTTGCTCTTGTGATAGTGTTGAATAACCACTTTTCGCACTTGTGTTAGTGTGTGCAGTGTGTGCAGGAAACCACTTTTGCACTTGTATTAATGTGGAATAAACACTTTTTGCACTTGTGATAGTGTTGAAAAACCACTTTTCGCACTTGTGTTAGTGTTGAAAAACCACTTTTCGCACTTGTGTTGGTGCAGGAAACCACTATTGCACTTGTATTAGTGTGGAAAAACCACTTTTCGCACTTGTGTTAGTGTTGAAAAACCACTTTTCGAACTTGTGTTAGTGTTGAAAATCCACTTTTCGCACTTGTGTTGGTGCAGGAAACCACTTTTGCACTTGAATTAGTGTGGAAAAAACACTTTTTGCACTTGTGATAGTGTTGAAAAACCACTTTTCGCATTTGTGCTGGTGTTGAAAAACGACTTTTTGCACTTGTGTTGGTGCAGGAAACCACTTTTGCACTTCTTTAGTGTGGAAAAACCACTTTTCGCACTTGTGTTAGTGTTGAAAAACCACTTTTCGCACTTGTGTTAGTGTTGAAAAACCACTTTTCGCACTTGTGTTAGTGTTGAAAAACCACGTTTCGCACTTGTGTTGGTGCAGGAAACCACTTTTGCACTTGTATTAGTGTGGAAAAAACACTTTTTGCACTTGTGATAGTGTTGAAAAACCACTTTTCGCACTTGTGTTAGTGTTGAAAAACCACTTTTCGCACTTGTGTTAGTGAAGGAAACCACTTTTCGCACTTGTGTTAGTGTTGAAAACCCACTTTTCGCACTTGTGTTAGTGTTGAAAATCCACTTTTCGCACTTGTGTTGGTGCAGGAAACCACTTTTGCACTTGTATTAGTGTGGAAAAAACACTTTTTGCACTTGTGATAGTGTTGAAAAACCACTTTTCGCACTTGTGTTAGTGTTGAAAACCACTTTTCGCACTTGTGCTGGTGCAGGAAACCACTTTTGCACTTGTATTAGTGTGGAAAAAACACTTTTTGCACTTGTGATAGTGTTGAAAAACCACGTTTCGCACTTGTGTTAGTGTTGAAAAACCACTTTTCACACTTGTGTTGGTGCAGGAAAACACTTTTGCACTTGTATTAGTGTGGAAAAAACACTTTGTGCACTTGTGATAGTGTTGAAAAACCACTTTTCGCAATTGTGTTAGTGTTGAAAAAACACTTTTCGCACTTGTGCTGGTGCAGGAAACCACTTTTTCACTTGTATTTGTGTGGGAAAAACACTTTTTTTGCACTTGTGATAGTGTTGAAAAACCACTTTTTGCAGTTGTGTTAGTGTTGAAAAACCACTTTTCGCACTTGTGTTAGTGTTGAAAAACCACCTTTCGCACTTGTGTTGGTGCAGGAAACCCCTTTTGCACTTGTATTAGTGTGGAAAAAACACTTTTTGCTCTTGTGATAGTGTTGAATAACCACTTTTCGCACTTGTGTTAGTGTGTGCAGTGTGTGCAGGAAACCACTTTTGCACTTGTATTAATGTGGAATAAACACTTTTTGCACTTGTGATAGTGTTGAAAAACCACTTTTTGCACTTGTGTTAGTGTTGAAAAACCACTTTTCGCACTTGTGTTGGTGCAGGAAACCACTTTTGCACTTGTATTAGTGTGGAAAAACCACTTTTCGCACTTGTGTTAGTGTTGAAAAACCACTTTTCGAACTTGTGTTAGTGTTGAAAATCCACTTTTCGCACTTGTGTTGGTGCAGGAAACCACTTTTGCACTTGTATTAGTGTGGAAAAAACACTTTTTGCACTTGTGATAGTGTTGAAAAACCACTTTTCGCATTTGTGCTGGTGTTGAAAAACGACTTTTCGCACTTGTGTTGGTGCATTAAACCACTTTTGCACTTGTATTAGTGTGGAAAAACCACTTTTCGCACTTGTGTTAGTGTTGAAAAACCACTTTTCGCACTTGTGTTAGTGTTGAAAAACCACTTTTCGCACTTGTGTTAGTGTTGAAAAACCACGTTTCGCACTTGTGTTGGTGCAGGAAACCACTTTTGCACTTGTATTAGTGTGGAAAAAACACTTTTTGCACTTGTGATAGTGTTGAAAAACCACTTTTCGCACTTGTGTTAGTGTTGAAAAACCACTTTTCGCACTTGTGTTAGTGAAGGAAACCACTTTTCGCACTTGTGTTAGTGTTGAAAACCCACTTTTCGCACTTATGTTAGTGTTGAAAATCCACTTTTCGCACTTGTGTTAGTGTTGAAAAACCACTTTTCGCACCTGTGTTGGTGCAGGAAACCACTTTTGCATTTGTATTAGTGTGGAAAAAACACTTTTTGCACTTGTGATAGTGTTGAAAAACCACTTTTCGCACTTGTGTTAGTGTTGAAAAACCACTTTTCGCACTTGTGTTAGTGTTGAAAAACCACGTTTCGCACTTGTGTTGGTGCAGGAAACCACTTTTGCACTTGTATTAGTGTGGAAAAAACACTTTTTGCACTTGTGATAGTGTTGAAAAACCACTTTTCGCACTTGTGTTAGTGTTGAAAAACCACTTTTCGCACTTGTGTTAGTGAAGGAAACCACTTTTCGCACTTGTGTTAGTGTTGAAAATCCACTTTTCGCACTTGTGTTAGTGTTGAAAAAACACTTTTCGCACCTGTATTGGTGCAGGAAACCACTTTTGCATTTGTATTAGTGTGGAAAAAACACTTTTTGCACTTGTGATAGTGTTGAAAAACCACTTTTCGCACTTGTGTTAGTGTTGAAAAACCACTTTTCACACTTGTCCTGGTGCAGGAAACCACTTTTGCACTTGTATTAGTGTGGAAAAAACACTTTTCGCACTTGTGATAGTGTTGAAAAACCACTTTTCGCACTTGTGTTAGTGTTCAAAAACCACTTTTCGCACTTGTGTTAGTGTTGAAAAACCACTTTTCGCACTTGTGTTGATGCAGGAAACCACTTTTGCACTTGTATTAGTGTTGAAAAACCACTTTTTGCACTTGTGATAGTGTTGAAAAACCACCTTTCGTACTTGTGTTCGTGTTGAAAAACCACTTTTCGCACTTGTGCTGGTGCAGGAAACCACTTTTGCACTTGTATTAGTGTGGAAAAAACACTTTTTGCACTTGTGATAGTGTTGAAAAACCACTTTTCGCATTTGTGCTGGTGTTGAAAAACGACTTTTCGCACTTGTGTTGGTGCAGGAAACCACTTTTGCACTTCTTTAGTGTGGAAAAACCACTTTTCGCACTTGTGTTAGTGTTGAAAAACCACTTTTCGCACTTGTGTTAGTGTTGAAAAACCACTTTTCGCACTTGTGTTAGTGTTGAAAAACCACGTTTCGCACTTGTGTTGGTGCAGGAAACCACTTTTGCACTTGTATTAGTGTGGAAAAAACACTTTTTGCACTTGTGATAGTGTTGAAAAACCACTTTTCGCACTTGTGTTAGTGTTGAAAAACCACTTTTCGCACTTGTGTTAGTGAAGGAAACCACTTTTCGCACTTGTGTTAGTGTTGAAAACCCACTTTTCGCACTTGTGTTAGTGTTGAAAATCCACTTTTCGCACTTGTGTTGGTGCAGGAAACCACTTTTGCACTTGTATTAGAGTGGAAAAAACACTTTTTGCACTTGTGATAGTGTTGAAAAACCACTTTTCGCACTTGTGTTAGTGTTGAAAAACCACTTTTCGCACTTGTGCTGGTGCAGGAAACCACTTTTGCACTTGTATTAGTGTGGAAAAAACACTTTTTGCACTTGTGATAGTGTTGAAAAACCACTTTTCGCACTTGTGTTAGTGTTGAAAACCACTTTTCGCACTTGTGCTGGTGCAGGAAACCACTTTTGCACTTGTATTAGTGTGGAAAAAACACTTTTTGCACTTGTGATAGTGTTGAAAAACCACGTTTCGCACTTGTGTTAGTGTTGAAAAACCACTTTTCACACTTGTGTTGGTGCAGGAAAACACTTTTGCACTTGTATTAGTGTGGAAAAAACACTTTGTGCACTTGTGATAGTGTTGAAAAACCACTTTTCGCAATTGTGTTAGTGTTGAAAAAACACTTTTCGCACTTGTGCTGGTGCAGGAAACCACTTTTTCACTTGTATTTGTGTGGGAAAAACACTTTTTTTGCACTTGTGATAGTGTTGAAAAACCACTTTTTGCAGTTGTGTTAGTGTTGAAAAACCACTTTTCGCACTTGTGTTAGTGTTGAAAAACCACCTTTCGCACTTGTGTTGGTGCAGGAAACCCCTTTTGCACTTGTATTAGTGTGGAAAAAACACTTTTTGCTCTTGTGATAGTGTTGAATAACCACTTTTCGCACTTGTGTTAGTGTGTGCAGTGTGTGCAGGAAACCACTTTTGCACTTGTATTAATGTGGAATAAACACTTTTTGCACTTGTGATAGTGTTGAAAAACCACTTTTTGCACTTGTGTTAGTGTTGAAAAACCACTTTTCGCACTTGTGTTGGTGCAGGAAACCACTTTTGCACTTGTATTAGTGTGGAAAAACCACTTTTCGCACTTGTGTTAGTGTTGAAAAACCACTTTTCGAACTTGTGTTAGTGTTGAAAATCCACTTTTCGCACTTGTGTTGGTGCAGGAAACCACTTTTGCACTTGTATTAGTGTGGAAAAAACACTTTTTGCACTTGTGATAGTGTTGAAAAACCACTTTTCGCATTTGTGCTGGTGTTGAAAAACGACTTTTCGCACTTGTGTTGGTGCATTAAACCACTTTTGCACTTGTATTAGTGTGGAAAAACCACTTTTCGCACTTGTGTTAGTGTTGAAAAACCACTTTTCGCACTTGTGTTAGTGTTGAAAAACCACTTTTCGCACTTGTGTTAGTGTTGAAAAACCACGTTTCGCACTTGTGTTGGTGCAGGAAACCACTTTTGCACTTGTATTAGTGTGGAAAAAACACTTTTTGCACTTGTGATAGTGTTGAAAAACCACTTTTCGCACTTGTGTTAGTGTTGAAAAACCACTTTTCGCACTTGTGTTAGTGAAGGAAACCACTTTTCGCACTTGTGTTAGTGTTGAAAACCCACTTTTCGCACTTGTGTTAGTGTTGAAAATCCACTTTTCGCACTTGTGTTAGTGTTGAAAAACCACTTTTCGCACCTGTGTTGGTGCAGGAAACCACTTTTGCATTTGTATTAGTGTGGAAAAAACACTTTTTGCACTTGTGATAGTGTTGAAAAACCACTTTTCGCACTTGTGTTAGTGTTGAAAAACCACTTTTCGCACTTGTGTTAGTGTTGAAAAACCACGTTTCGCACTTGTGTTGGTGCAGGAAACCACTTTTGCACTTGTATTAGTGTGGAAAAAACACTTTTTGCACTTGTGATAGTGTTGAAAAACCACTTTTCGCACTTGTGTTAGTGTTGAAAAACCACTTTTCGCACTTGTGTTAGTGAAGGAAACCACTTTTCGCACTTGTGTTAGTGTTGAAAACCCACTTTTCGCACTTGTGTTAGTGTTGAAAATCCACGTTTCGCACTTGTGTTGGTGCAGGAAACCACTTTTGCACTTGTATTAGTGTTGAAAAACCACTTTTTGCACTTGTGATAGTGTTGAAAAACCACCTTTCGTACTTGTGTTCGTGTTGAAAAACCACTTTTCGCACTTGTGCTGGTGCAGGAAACCACATTTGCACTTGTATTAGTGTGGGAAAAACACTTTCTGCACTTGTGATAGTGTTGAAAAACCACTTTTTGCACTTGGGTTAGTGTTGAAAAACCACTTTTCGCACTTGTGTTAGTGTTGAAAAACCACTTTTCACACTTGTGTTGGTGCAGGAAACCACTTTTGTACATGTATTAGTGTGGAAAAAACACTTTTTGCACTTGTGATAGTGTTGAAAAAACACTTTTAGCACTTGTGTTAGTGTTGAAAAACCATTTTCCCACTTGTGTTGGTGCAGGAAACCACTTTTGCACTTGTATTAGTGTGGAAAAACCACTTTTCGCACTTGTGTTAGTGTTGAAAAACCAATTTTCGCACTTGTGTTAGTGTTGAAAAACCACTTTTTGCACTTGTGTTGGTGCAGGAAACCACTTTTGCACTTGTATTAGTGTGGAAAAAACACTTTTTGCACTTGTGATAGTGTTGAAAAACCACTTTTCGCACTTGTGTTAGTGTTGAAAAACCACTTTTCGCACTTGTGCTGGTGCAGGAAACCACTTTTGCACTTGTGTTAGTGTGGAAAAAACACTTTTTGCACTTGTGATAGTGTTGAAAAACCACTTTTCGCACTTGTGTTAGTGTTGAAAAACCACTTTTCGCACTTGTGTTAGTGTTGAAAAACCACTTTTCGCACTTGTGTTGGTGCAGGAAACCACTTTTGCACTTGTATTAGAGTGGAAAAAACACTTTTTGCACTTGTGATAGTGTTGTAAAATCACTTTTCGCACTTGTGTTAGTGTTGAAAAACCACTTTTCGCACTTGTGCTGGTGCAGGAAACCACTTTTGAACTTGTATTAGTGTGGAAAAAACACTTTTTGCACTTGTGATAGTGTTGAAAAACCACTTTTCGCCCTTGTGTTAGTGTTGAAAACCACTTTTCGCACTTGTGCTGGTGCAGGAAACCACTTTTGCACTTGTATTAGTGTGGAAAAAACACTTTTTGCACTTGTGATAGTGTTGAAAAACCACGTTTCGCACTTGTGTTAGTGTTGAAAAACCACTTTTCACACTTGTGTTGGTGCAGGAAAACACTTTTGCACTTGTATTAGTGTGGAAAAAACACTTTGTGCACTTGTGATAGTGTTGAAAAACCACTTTTCGCACTTGTGTTAGTGTTGAAAAACCACTTTTCGCACTTGTGCTGGTGCAGGAAACCACTTTTGCACTTGTATTTGTGTGGGAAAAACACTTTTTTTGCACTTGTGATAGTGTTGAAAAACCACTTTTTGCACTTGTGTTAGTGTTGAAAAACCACCTTTCGCACTTGTGTTGGTGCAGGAAACCACTTTTGCACTTGTATTAGTGTGGAAAAAACACTTTTTGCTCTTGTGATAGTGTTGAATAACCACTTTTCGCACTTGTGTTAGTGTGTGCAGTGTGTGCAGGAAACCACTTTTGCACTTGTATTAATGTGGAATAAACACTTTTTGCACTTGTGATAGTGTTGAAAAACCACTTTTCGCACTTGTGTTAGTGTTGAAAAACCACTTTTCGCACTTGTGTTGGTGCAGGAAACCACTTTTGCACTTGTATTAGTGTGGAAAAACCACTTTTCGCACTTGTGTTAGTGTTGAAAAACCACTTTTCGAACTTGTGTTAGTGTTGAAAATCCACTTTTCGCACTTGTGTTGGTGCAGGAAACCACTTTTGCACTTGAATTAGTGTGGAAAAAACACTTTTTGCACTTGTGATAGTGTTGAAAAACCACTTTTCGCATTTGTGCTGGTGTTGAAAAACGACTTTTCGCACTTGTGTTGGTGCAGGAAACCACTTTTGCACTTCTTTAGTGTGGAAAAACCACTTTTCGCACTTGTGTTAGTGTTGAAAAACCACTTTTCGCACTTGTGTTAGTGTTGAAAAACCACTTTTCGCACTTGTGTTAGTGTTGAAAAACCACGTTTCGCACTTGTGTTGGTGCAGGAAACCACTTTTGCACTTGTATTAGTGTGGAAAAAACACTTTTTGCACTTGTGATAGTGTTGAAAAACCACTTTTCGCACTTGTGTTAGTGTTGAAAAACCACTTTTCGCACTTGTGTTAGTGAAGGAAACCACTTTTCGCACTTGTGTTAGTGTTGAAAACCCACTTTTCGCACTTGTGTTAGTGTTGAAAATCCACTTTTCGCACTTGTGTTGGTGCAGGAAACCACTTTTGCACTTGTATTAGAGTGGAAAAAACACTTTTTGCACTTGTGATAGTGTTGAAAAACCACTTTTCGCACTTGTGTTAGTGTTGAAAAACCACTTTTCGCACTTGTGCTGGTGCAGGAAACCACTTTTGCACTTGTATTAGTGTGGAAAAAACACTTTTTGCACTTGTGATAGTGTTGAAAAACCACTTTTCGCACTTGTGTTAGTGTTGAAAACCACTTTTCGCACTTGTGCTGGTGCAGGAAACCACTTTTGCACTTGTATTAGTGTGGAAAAAACACTTTTTGCACTTGTGATAGTGTTGAAAAACCACGTTTCGCACTTGTGTTAGTGTTGAAAAACCACTTTTCACACTTGTGTTGGTGCAGGAAAACACTTTTGCACTTGTATTAGTGTGGAAAAAACACTTTGTGCACTTGTGATAGTGTTGAAAAACCACTTTTCGCAATTGTGTTAGTGTTGAAAAAACACTTTTCGCACTTGTGCTGGTGCAGGAAACCACTTTTTCACTTGTATTTGTGTGGGAAAAACACTTTTTTTGCACTTGTGATAGTGTTGAAAAACCACTTTTTGCAGTTGTGTTAGTGTTGAAAAACCACCTTTCGCACTTGTGTTGGTGCAGGAAACCCCTTTTGCACTTGTATTAGTGTGGAAAAAACACTTTTTGCTCTTGTGATAGTGTTGAATAACCACTTTTCGCACTTGTGTTAGTGTGTGCAGTGTGTGCAGGAAACCACTTTTGCACTTGTATTAATGTGGAATAAACACTTTTTGCACTTGTGATAGTGTTGAAAAACCACTTTTTGCACTTGTGTTAGTGTTGAAAAACCACTTTTCGCACTTGTGTTGGTGCAGGAAACCACTTTTGCACTTGTATTAGTGTGGAAAAACCACTTTTCGCACTTGTGTTAGTGTTGAAAAACCACTTTTCGAACTTGTGTTAGTGTTGAAAATCCACTTTTCGCACTTGTGTTGGTGCAGGAAACCACTTTTGCACTTGTATTAGTGTGGAAAAAACACTTTTTGCACTTGTGATAGTGTTGAAAAACCACTTTTCGCATTTGTGCTGGTGTTGAAAAACGACTTTTCGCACTTGTGTTGGTGCATTAAACCACTTTTGCACTTGTATTAGTGTGGAAAAACCACTTTTCGCACTTGTGTTAGTGTTGAAAAACCACTTTTCGCACTTGTGTTAGTGTTGAAAAACCACTTTTCGCACTTGTGTTAGTGTTGAAAAACCACGTTTCGCACTTGTGTTGGTGCAGGAAACCACTTTTGCACTTGTATTAGTGTGGAAAAAACACTTTTTGCACTTGTGATAGTGTTGAAAAACCACTTTTCGCACTTGTGTTAGTGTTGAAAAACCACTTTTCGCACTTGTGTTAGTGAAGGAAACCACTTTTCGCACTTGTGTTAGTGTTGAAAACCCACTTTTCGCACTTGTGTTAGTGTTGAAAATCCACTTTTCGCACTTGTGTTAGTGTTGAAAAACCACTTTTCGCACCTGTGTTGGTGCAGGAAACCACTTTTGCATTTGTATTAGTGTGGAAAAAACACTTTTTGCACTTGTGATAGTGTTGAAAAACCACTTTTCGCACTTGTGTTAGTGTTGAAAAACCACTTTTCGCACTTGTGTTAGTGTTGAAAAACCACGTTTCGCACTTGTGTTGGTGCAGGAAACCACTTTTGCACTTGTATTAGTGTGGAAAAAACACTTTTTGCACTTGTGATAGTGTTGAAAAACCACTTTTCGCACTTGTGTTAGTGTTGAAAAACCACTTTTCGCACTTGTGTTAGTGAAGGAAACCACTTTTCGCACTTGTGTTAGTGTTGAAAACCCACTTTTCGCACTTGTGTTAGTGTTGAAAATCCACTTTTCGCACTTGTGTTAGTGTTGAAAAAACACTTTTCGCACCTGTATTGGTGCAGGAAACCACTTTTGCATTTGTATTAGTGTGGAAAAAACACTTTTTGCACTTGTGATAGTGTTGAAAAACCACTTTTCGCACTTGTGTTAGTGTTGAAAAACCACTTTTCGCACTTGTCCTGGTGCAGGAAACCACTTTTGCACTTGTATTAGTGTGGAAAAAACACTTTTCGCACTTGTGATAGTGTTGAAAAACCACTTTTCGCACTTGTGTTAGTGTTCAAAAACCACTTTTCGCACTTGTGTTAGTGTTGAAAAACCACTTTTCGCACTTGTGTTGATGCAGGAAACCACTTTTGCACTTGTATTAGTGTTGAAAAACCACTTTTTGCACTTGTGATAGTGTTGAAAAACCACCTTTCGTACTTGTGTTCGTGTTGAAAAACCACTTTTCGCACTTGTGCTGGTGCAGGAAACCACTTTTGCACTTGTATTAGTGTGGAAAAAACACTTTTTGCACTTGTGATAGTGTTGAAAAACCACTTTTCGCATTTGTGCTGGTGTTGAAAAACGACTTTTCGCACTTGTGTTGGTGCAGGAAACCACTTTTGCACTTCTTTAGTGTGGAAAAACCACTTTTCGCACTTGTGTTAGTGTTGAAAAACCACTTTTCGCACTTGTGTTAGTGTTGAAAAACCACTTTTCGCACTTGTGTTAGTGTTGAAAAACCACGTTTCGCACTTGTGTTGGTGCAGGAAACCACTTTTGCACTTGTATTAGTGTGGAAAAAACACTTTTTGCACTTGTGATAGTGTTGAAAAACCACTTTTCGCACTTGTGTTAGTGTTGAAAAACCACTTTTCGCACTTGTGTTAGTGAAGGAAACCACTTTTCGCACTTGTGTTAGTGTTGAAAACCCGCTTTTCGCACTTGTGTTAGTGTTGAAAATCCACTTTTCGCACTTGTGTTGGTGCAGGAAACCACTTTTGCACTTGTATTAGAGTGGAAAAAACACTTTTTGCACTTGTGATAGTGTTGAAAAACCACTTTTCGCACTTGTGTTAGTGTTGAAAAACCACTTTTCGCACTTGTGCTGGTGCAGGAAACCACTTTTGCACTTGTATTAGTGTGGAAAAAACACTTTTTGCACTTGTGATAGTGTTGAAAAACCACTTTTCGCACTTGTGTTAGTGTTGAAAACCACTTTTCGCACTTGTGCTGGTGCAGGAAACCACTTTTGCACTTGTATTAGTGTGGAAAAAACACTTTTTGCACTTGTGATAGTGTTGAAAAACCACGTTTCGCACTTGTGTTAGTGTTGAAAAACCACTTTTCACACTTGTGTTGGTGCAGGAAAACACTTTTGCACTTGTATTAGTGTGGAAAAAACACTTTGTGCACTTGTGATAGTGTTGAAAAACCACTTTTCGCAATTGTGTTAGTGTTGAAAAAACACTTTTCGCACTTGTGCTGGTGCAGGAAACCACTTTTTCACTTGTATTTGTGTGGGAAAAACACTTTTTTTGCACTTGTGATAGTGTTGAAAAACCACTTTTTGCAGTTGTGTTAGTGTTGAAAAACCACTTTTCGCACTTGTGTTAGTGTTGAAAAACCACCTTTCGCACTTGTGTTGGTGCAGGAAACCCCTTTTGCACTTGTATTAGTGTGGAAAAAACACTTTTTGCTCTTGTGATAGTGTTGAATAACCACTTTTCGCACTTGTGTTAGTGTGTGCAGTGTGTGCAGGAAACCACTTTTGCACTTGTATTAATGTGGAATAAACACTTTTTGCACTTGTGATAGTGTTGAAAAACCACTTTTTGCACTTGTGTTAGTGTTGAAAAACCACTTTTCGCACTTGTGTTGGTGCAGGAAACCACTTTTGCACTTGTATTAGTGTGGAAAAACCACTTTTCGCACTTGTGTTAGTGTTGAAAAACCACTTTTCGAACTTGTGTTAGTGTTGAAAATCCACTTTTCGCACTTGTGTTGGTGCAGGAAACCACTTTTGCACTTGTATTAGTGTGGAAAAAACACTTTTTGCACTTGTGATAGTGTTGAAAAACCACTTTTCGCATTTGTGCTGGTGTTGAAAAACGACTTTTCGCACTTGTGTTGGTGCATTAAACCACTTTTGCACTTGTATTAGTGTGGAAAAACCACTTTTCGCACTTGTGTTAGTGTTGAAAAACCACTTTTCGCACTTGTGTTAGTGTTGAAAAACCACTTTTCGCACTTGTGTTAGTGTTGAAAAACCACGTTTCGCACTTGTGTTGGTGCAGGAAACCACTTTTGCACTTGTATTAGTGTGGAAAAAACACTTTTTGCACTTGTGATAGTGTTGAAAAACCACTTTTCGCACTTGTGTTAGTGTTGAAAAACCACTTTTCGCACTTGTGTTAGTGAAGGAAACCACTTTTCGCACTTGTGTTAGTGTTGAAAACCCACTTTTCGCACTTGTGTTAGTGTTGAAAATCCACTTTTCGCACTTGTGTTAGTGTTGAAAAACCACTTTTCGCACCTGTGTTGGTGCAGGAAACCACTTTTGCATTTGTATTAGTGTGGAAAAAACACTTTTTGCACTTGTGATAGTGTTGAAAAACCACTTTTCGCACTTGTGTTAGTGTTGAAAAACCACTTTTCGCACTTGTGTTAGTGTTGAAAAACCACGTTTCGCACTTGTGTTGGTGCAGGAAACCACTTTTGCACTTGTATTAGTGTGGAAAAAACACTTTTTGCACTTGTGATAGTGTTGAAAAACCACTTTTCGCACTTGTGTTAGTGTTGAAAAACCACTTTTCGCACTTGTGTTAGTGAAGGAAACCACTTTTCGCACTTGTGTTAGTGTTGAAAACCCACTTTTCGCACTTGTGTTAGTGTTGAAAATCCACTTTTCGCACTTGTGTTAGTGTTGAAAAAACACTTTTCGCACCTGTATTGGTGCAGGAAACCACTTTTGCATTTGTATTAGTGTGGAAAAAACACTTTTTGCACTTGTGATAGTGTTGAAAAACCACTTTTCGCACTTGTGTTAGTGTTGAAAAACCACTTTTCGCACTTGTCCTGGTGCAGGAAACCACTTTTGCACTTGTATTAGTGTGGAAAAAACACTTTTCGCACTTGTGATAGTGTTGAAAAACCACTTTTCGCACTTGTGTTAGTGTTCAAAAACCACTTTTCGCACTTGTGTTAGTGTTGAAAAACCACTTTTCGCACTTGTGTTGATGCAGGAAACCACTTTTGCACTTGTATTAGTGTTGAAAAACCACTTTTTGCACTTGTGATAGTGTTGAAAAACCACCTTTCGTACTTGTGTTCGTGTTGAAAAACCACTTTTCGCACTTGTGCTGGTGCAGGAAACCACATTTGCACTTGTATTAGTGTGGAAAAAACACTTTCTGCACTTGTGATAGTGTTGAAAAACCACTTTTTGCACTTGTGTTAGTGTTGAAAAACCACTTTTCGCACTTGTGTTAGTGTTGAAAAACCACTTTTCACACTTGTGTTGGTGCAGGAAACCACTTTTGTACATGTATTAGTGTGGAAAAAACACTTTTTGCACTTGTGATAGTGTTGAAAAAACACTTTTAGCACTTGTGTTAGTGTTGAAAAACCATTTTCCCACTTGTGTTGGTGCAGGAAACCACTTTTGCACTTGTATTAGTGTGGAAAAACCACTTTTCGCACTTGTGTTAGTGTTGAAAAACCACTTTTCGCACTTGTGTTAGTGTTGAAAAACCACTTTTTGCACTTGTGTTGGTGCAGGAAACCACTTTTGCACTTGTATTAGTGTGGAAAAAACACTTTTTGCACTTGTGATAGTGTTGAAAAACCACTTTTCGCACTTGTGTTAGTGTTGAAAAACCACTTTTCGCACTTGTGCTGGTGCAGGAAACCACTTTTGCACTTGTGTTAGTGTGGAAAAAACACTTTTTGCACTTGTGATAGTGTTGAAAAACCACTTTTCGCACTTGTGTTAGTGTTGAAAATCCACTTTTCGCACTTGTGTTAGTGTTGAAAAAACACTTTTCGCACCTGTATTGGTGCAGGAAACCACTTTTGCATTTGTATTAGTGTGGAAAAAACACTTTTTGCACTTGTGATAGTGTTGAAAAACCACTTTTCGCACTTGTGTTAGTGTTGAAAAACCACTTTTCGCACTTGTCCTGGTGCAGGAAACCACTTTTGCACTTGTATTAGTGTGGAAAAAACACTTTTCGCACTTGTGATAGTGTTGAAAAACCACTTTTCGCACTTGTGTTAGTGTTCAAAAACCACTTTTTGCACTTGTGTTAGTGTTGAAAAACCACTTTTCGCACTTGTGTTGATGCAGGAAACCACTTTTGCACTTGTATTAGTGTTGAAAAACCACTTTTTGCACTTGTGATAGTGTTAAAAAAACCACCTTTCGTACTTGTGTTCGTGTTGAAAAACCACTTTTCGCACTTGTGCTGGTGCAGGAAACCACTTTTGCACTTGTATTAGTGTGGAAAAAACACTTTTTGCACTTGTGATAGTGTTGAAAAACCACTTTTCGCATTTGTGCTGGTGTTGAAAAACGACTTTTCGCACTTGTGTTGGTGCAGGAAACCACTTTTGCACTTCTTTAGTGTGGAAAAACCACTTTTCGCACTTGTGTTAGTGTTGAAAAACCACTTTTCGCACTTGTGTTAGTGTTGAAAAACCACTTTTCGCACTTGTGTTAGTGTTGAAAAACCACGTTTCGCACTTGTGTTGGTGCAGGAAACCACTTTTGCACTTGTATTAGTGTGGAAAAAACACTTTTTGCACTTGTGATAGTGTTGAAAAACCACTTTTCGCACTTGTGTTAGTGTTGAAAAACCACTTTTCGCACTTGTGTTAGTGAAGGAAACCACTTTTCGCACTTGTGTTAGTGTTGAAAACCCACTTTTCGCACTTGTGTTAGTGTTGAAAATCCACTTTTCGCACTTGTGTTGGTGCAGGAAACCACTTTTGCACTTGTATTAGAGTGGAAAAAACACTTTTTGCACTTGTGATAGTGTTGAAAAACCACTTTTCGCACTTGTGTTAGTGTTGAAAAACCACTTTTCGCACTTGTGCTGGTGCAGGAAACCACTTTTGCACTTGTATTAGTGTGGAAAAAACACTTTTTGCACTTGTGATAGTGTTGAAAAACCACTTTTCGCACTTGTGTTAGTGTTGAAAACCACTTTTCGCACTTGTGCTGGTGCAGGAAACCACTTTTGCACTTGTATTAGTGTGGAAAAAACACTTTTTGCACTTGTGATAGTGTTGAAAAACCACGTTTCGCACTTGTGTTAGTGTTGAAAAACCACTTTTCACACTTGTGTTGGTGCAGGAAAACACTTTTGCACTTGTATTAGTGTGGAAAAAACACTTTGTGCACTTGTGATAGTGTTGAAAAACCACTTTTCGCAATTGTGTTAGTGTTGAAAAAACACTTTTCGCACTTGTGCTGGTGCAGGAAACCACTTTTTCACTTGTATTTGTGTGGGAAAAACACTTTTTTTGCACTTGTGATAGTGTTGAAAAACCACTTTTTGCAGTTGTGTTAGTGTTGAAAAACCACTTTTCGCACTTGTGTTAGTGTTGAAAAACCACCTTTCGCACTTGTGTTGGTGCAGGAAACCCCTTTTGCACTTGTATTAGTGTGGAAAAAACACTTTTTGCTCTTGTGATAGTGTTGAATAACCACTTTTCGCACTTGTGTTAGTGTGTGCAGTGTGTGCAGGAAACCACTTTTGCACTTGTATTAATGTGGAATAAACACTTTTTGCACTTGTGATAGTGTTGAAAAACCACTTTTTGCACTTGTGTTAGTGTTGAAAAACCACTTTTCGCACTTGTGTTGGTGCAGGAAACCACTTTTGCACTTGTATTAGTGTGGAAAAACCACTTTTCGCACTTGTGTTAGTGTTGAAAAACCACTTTTCGAACTTGTGTTAGTGTTGAAAATCCACTTTTCGCACTTGTGTTGGTGCAGGAAACCACTTTTGCACTTGTATTAGTGTGGAAAAAACACTTTTTGCACTTGTGATAGTGTTGAAAAACCACTTTTCGCATTTGTGCTGGTGTTGAAAAACGACTTTTCGCACTTGTGTTGGTGCATTAAACCACTTTTGCACTTGTATTAGTGTGGAAAAACCACTTTTCGCACTTGTGTTAGTGTTGAAAAACCACTTTTCGCACTTGTGTTAGTGTTGAAAAACCACTTTTCGCACTTGTGTTAGTGTTGAAAAACCACGTTTCGCACTTGTGTTGGTGCAGGAAACCACTTTTGCACTTGTATTAGTGTGGAAAAAACACTTTTTGCACTTGTGATAGTGTTGAAAAACCACTTTTCGCACTTGTGTTAGTGTTGAAAAACCACTTTTCGCACTTGTGTTAGTGAAGGAAACCACTTTTCGCACTTGTGTTAGTGTTGAAAACCCACTTTTCGCACTTGTGTTAGTGTTGAAAATCCACTTTTCGCACTTGTGTTAGTGTTGAAAAACCACTTTTCGCACCTGTGTTGGTGCAGGAAACCACTTTTGCATTTGTATTAGTGTGGAAAAAACACTTTTTGCACTTGTGATAGTGTTGAAAAACCACTTTTCGCACTTGTGTTTGTGTTGAAAAACCACTTTTCGCACTTGTGTTAGTGTTGAAAAACCACGTTTCGCACTTGTGTTGGTGCAGGAAACCACTTTTGCACTTGTATTAGTGTGGAAAAAACACTTTTTGCACTTGTGATAGTGTTGAAAAACCACTTTTCGCACTTGTGTTAGTGTTGAAAAACCACTTTTCGCACTTGTGTTAGTGAAGGAAACCACTTTTCGCACTTGTGTTAGTGTTGAAAACCCACTTTTCGCACTTGTGTTAGTGTTGAAAATCCACTTTTCGCACTTGTGTTAGTGTTGAAAAAACACTTTTCGCACCTGTATTGGTGCAGGAAACCACTTTTGCATTTGTATTAGTGTGGAAAAAACACTTTTTGCACTTGTGATAGTGTTGAAAAACCACTTTTCGCACTTGTGTTAGTGTTGAAAAACCACTTTTCGCACTTGTCCTGGTGCAGGAAACCACTTTTGCACTTGTATTAGTGTGGAAAAAACACTTTTCGCACTTGTGATAGTGTTGAAAAACCACTTTTCGCACTTGTGTTAGTGTTCAAAAACCACTTTTCGCACTTGTGTTAGTGTTGAAAAACCACTTTTCGCACTTGTGTTGATGCAGGAAACCACTTTTGCACTTGTATTAGTGTTGAAAAACCACTTTTTGCACTTGTGATAGTGTTGAAAAACCACCTTTCGTACTTGTGTTCGTGTTGAAAAACCACTTTTCGCACTTGTGCTGGTGCAGGAAACCACATTTGCACTTGTATTAGTGTGGAAAAAACACTTTCTGCACTTGTGATAGTGTTGAAAAACCACTTTTTGCACTTGTGTTAGTGTTGAAAAACCACTTTTCGCACTTGTGTTAGTGTTGAAAAACCACTTTTCACACTTGTGTTGGTGCAGGAAACCACTTTTGTACATGTATTAGTGTGGAAAAAACACTTTTTGCACTTGTGATAGTGTTGAAAAAACACTTTTAGCACTTATGTTAGTGTTGAAAAACCATTTTCCCACTTGTGTTGGTGCAGGAAACCACTTTTGCACTTGTATTAGTGTGGAAAAACCACTTTTCGCACTTGTGTTAGTGTTGAAAAACCACTTTTCGCACTTGTGTTAGTGTTGAAAAACCACTTTTTGCACTTGTGTTGGTGCAGGAAACCACTTTTGCACTTGTATTAGTGTGGAAAAAAACACTTTTTGCACTTGTGATAGTGTTGAAAAACCACTTTTCGCACTTGTGTGAGTGTTGAAAAACCACTTTTCGCACTTGTGCTGGTGCAGGAAACCACTTTTGCACTTGTGTTAGTGTGGAAAAAACACTTTTTGCACTTGTGATAGTGTTGAAAAACCACTTTTCGCACTTGTGTTAGTGTTGAAAAACCACTTTTCGCACTTGTGTTAGTGTTGAAAAACCACTTTTCGCACTTGTGTTGGTGCAGGAAACCACTTTTGCACTTGTATTAGAGTGGAAAAAACACTTTTTGCACTTGTGATAGTGTTGAAAAATCACTTTTCGCACTTGTGTTAGTGTTGAAAAACCACTTTTCGCACTTGTGCTGGTGCAGGAAACCACTTTTGCACTTGTATTAGTGTGGAAAAAACACTTTTTGCACTTGTGATAGTGTTGAAAAACCACTTTTCGCACTTGTGTTAGTGTTGAAAACCACTTTTCGCACTTGTGCTGGTGCAGAAAACCACTTTTGCACTTGTATTAGTGTGGAAAAAACACTTTTTGCACTTGTGATAGTGTTGAAAAACCACGTTTCGCACTTGTGTTAGTGTTGAAAAACCACTTTTCACACTTGTGTTGGTGCAGGAAAACACTTTTGCACTTGTATTAGTGTGGAAAAAACACTTTGTGCACTTGTGATAGTGTTGAAAAACCACTTTTCGCACTTGTGTTAGTGTTGAAAAACCACTTTTCGCACTTGTGCTGGTGCAGGAAACCACTTTTGCACTTGTATTTGTGTGGGAAAAACACTTTTTTTGCACTTGTGATAGTGTTGAAAAACCACTTTTTGCGTCTGTGTTAGTGTTGAAAAACCACTTTTCGCACTTGTGTTAATGTTGAAAAACCACCTTTCGCACTTGTGTTGGTGCAGGAAACCACTTTTGCACTTGTATTAGTGTGGAAAAACACTTTTTGCTCTTGTGATAGTGTTGAATAACCACTTTTCGCACTTGTGTTAGTGTGTGCAGTGTGTGCAGGAAACCACTTTTGCACTTGTATTAATGTGGAATAAACACTTTTTGCACTTGTGATAGTGTTGAAAAACCACTTTTCGCACTTGTGTTAGTGTTGAAAAACCACTTTTCGCACTTGTGTTGGTGCAGGAAACCACTTTTGCACTTGTATTAGTGTGGAAAAACCACTTTTCGCACTTGTGTTAGTGTTGAAAAACCACTTTTCGAACTTGTGTTAGTGTTGAAAATCCACTTTTCGCACTTGTGTTGGTGCAGGAAACCACTTTTGCACTTGTATTAGTGTGGAAAAAACACTTTTTGCACTTGTGATAGTGTTGAAAAACCACTTTTCGCATTTGTGCTGGTGTTGAAAAACGACTTTTCGCACTTGTGTTGGTGCAGGAAACCACTTTTGCACTTCTTTAGTGTGGAAAAACCACTTTTCGCACTTGTGTTAGTGTTGAAAAACCACTTTTCGCACTTGTGTTAGTGTTGAAAAACCACTTTTCGCACTTGTGTTAGTGTTGAAAAACCACGTTTCGCACTTGTGTTGGTGCAGGAAACCACTTTTGCACTTGTATTAGTGTGGACAAAACACTTTTTGCACTTGTGATAGTGTTGAAAAACCACTTTTCGCACTTGTGTTAGTGTTGAAAAACCACTTTTCGCACTTGTGTTAGTGAAGGAAACCACTTTTCGCACTTGTGTTAGTGTTGAAAACCCACTTTTCGCACTTGTGTTAGTGTTGAAAATCCACTTTTCGCACTTGTGTTGGTGCAGGAAACCACTTTTGCACTTGTATTAGTGTGGAAAAAACACTTTTTGCACTTGTGATAGTGTTGAAAAACCACTTTTCGCACTTGTGTTAGTGTTGAAAAACCACTTTTCGCACCTGTGTTGGTGCAGGAAACCACTTTTGCATTTGTATTAGTGTGGAAAAAACACTTTTTGCAATTGTGATAGTGTTGAAAAACCACTTTTCGCACTTGTGTTAGTGTTGAAAAACCACTTTTCGCACTTGTGCTGGTGCAGGAAACCACTTTTGCACTTGTAATAGTGTGGAAAAAAAACTTTTCGCACTTGTGATAGTGTTGAAAAACCACTTTTCGCACTTCTGTTAGTGTTCAAAAACCACTTTTCGCACTTGTGTAGTGTTGAAAAACCACTTTTCGCACTTGTGTTGGTGCAGGAAACCACTTTTGTACTTTTATTAGTGTTGAAAAACCACTTTTTGCACTTGTGATAGTGTTGAAAAACCACTTTTCGCACTTGTGTTCGTGCTGAAAAACCACTTTTCGCACTTGTGCTGGTGCAGGAAACCACTTTTGCACTTGTATTAGTGTGGAAAAAACACTTTCTGCACTTGTGATAGTGTTGAAAAACCACTTTTTGCATTTGTGTTAGTGTTGAAAAACCACTTTTCGCACTTGTGTTAGTGTTGAAAAACCACTTTTCGCACTTGTGTTGGTGCAGGAAACCACTTTTGTACTTGTATTAGTGTGGAAAAAACACTTTTTGCACTTGTGATAGTGTTGAAAAAACACTTTTTGCACTTGTGTTAGTGTTGAAAAACCACTTTTCCCACTTGTGTTAGTGTTGAAAAACCACTTTTCGCACTTGTGTTGGTGCAGGAAACCACTTTTGCACTTGTATTAGTGTGGAAAAAACACTTTTTGCACTTGTGATAGTGTTGAAAAAACACTTTTCGCACTTGTGTTAGTGTTGAAAAACCACTTTTCGCACTTGTGTTGGTGCAGGAAACCACTTTTGCACTTGTATTAGTGTGGAAAAAACACTTTTTGCACTTGTGATAGTGTTGAAAAACCACTTTTCGCACTTGTGTTAGTGTTGAAAAACCACTTTTCGCACTTGTGCTGGTGCAGGAAACCACTTTTGCACTTGTGTTAGTGTGGAAAAAACACTTTTTGCACTTGTGATAGTGTTGAAAAACCACTTTTCGCACTTGTGTTAGTGTTGAAAAACCACTTTTCGCACTTGTGTTAGTGTTGAAAAACCACTTTTCGCACTTGTGTTGGTGCAGGAAACCACTTTTGCACTTGTATTAGAGTGGAAAAAACACTTTTTGCACTTGTATTAGTGTGGAAAAAACACTTTTTGCACTTGTGATAGTGTTGAAAAACCACTTTTCGCACTTGTATTAGTGTGGAAAAAACACTTTTTGCACTTGTGATAGTGTTGAAAAACCACTTTTCGCACTTGTGTTAGTGTTGAAAAACCACTTTTCGCACTTGTGCTGGTGCAGGAAACCACTTTTGCACTTGTGTTAGTGTGGAAAAAACACTTTTTGCACTTGTGATAGTGTTGAAAAACCACTTTTCGCACTTGTGTTAGTGTTGAAAAACCACTTTTCGCACTTGTGTTAGTGTTGAAAAACCACTTTTCGCACTTGTGTTGGTGCAGGAAACCACTTTTGCACTTGTATTAGAGTGGAAAAAACACTTTTTGCACTTGTGATAGTGTTGAAAAACCACTTTTCGCACTTGTGTTAGTGTTGAAAAACCACTTTTCGCACTTGTGCTGGTGCAGGAAAGCACTTTTGCACTTGTATTCGTGTGGAAAAAACACTTTTTGCACTTGTGATAGTGTTGAAAAACCACTTTTCGCACTTGTGTTAGTGTTGAAAACCACTTTTCGCACTTGTGCTGGTGCAGGAAACCACTTTTGCACTTGTATTAGTGTGGAAAAAACACTTTTTGCACTTGTGATAGTGTTGAAAAACCACGTTTCGCACTTGTGTTAGTGTTGAAAAACCACTTTTCACACTTGTGTTGGTGCAGGAAAACACTTTTGCACTTGTATTAGTGTGGAAAAAACACTTTGTGCACTTGTGATAGTGTTGAAAAACCACTTTTCGCACTTGTGTTAGTGTTGAAAAACCACTTTTCGCACTTGTGCTGGTGCAGGAAAACACTTTTGCACTTGTATTAGTGTGGAAAAAACACTTTGTGCACTTGTGATAGTGTTGAAAAACCACGTTTCGCACTTGTGTTAGTGTTGAAAAACCACTTTTCACACTTGTGTTGGTGCAGGAAAACACTTTTGCACTTGTATTAGTGTGGAAAAAACACTTTGTGCACTTGTGATAGTGTTGAAAAAACACTTTTTGCACTTGTGATAGTGTTGAAAAACCACTTTTCGCACTTGTGTTAGTGTTGAAAAACCACTTTTCGCACTTGTGTTAGTGAAGGAAACCACTTTTCGCACTTGTGTTAGTGTTGAAAACCCACTTTTCGCACTTGTGTTAGTGTTGAAAATCCACTTTTCGCACTTGTGTTGGTGCAGGAAACCACTTTTGCACTTGTATTAGTGTGGAAAAAACACTTTTTGCACTTGTGATAGTGTTGAAAAACCACTTTTCGCACTTGTGTTAGTGTTGAAAAACCACTTTTCGCACCTGTGTTGGTGCAGGAAACCACTTTTGCATTTGTATTAGTGTGGAAAAAACACTTTTTGCAATTGTGATAGTGTTGAAAAACCACTTTTCGCACTTGTGTTAGTGTTGAAAAACCACTTTTCGCACTTGTGCTGGTGCAGGAAACCACTTTTGCACTTGTAATAGTGTGGAAAAAAAACTTTTCGCACTTGTGATAGTGTTGAAAAACCACTTTTCGCACTTGTGTTAGTGTTCAAAAACCACTTTTCGCACTTGTGTAGTGTTGAAAAACCACTTTTCGCACTTGTGTTGGTGCAGGAAACCACTTTTGTACTTTTATTAGTGTTGAAAAACCACTTTTTGCACTTGTGATAGTGTTGAAAAACCACTTTTCGCACTTGTGTTCGTGCTGAAAAACCACTTTTCGCACTTGTGCTGGTGCAGGAAACCACTTTTGCACTTGTATTAGTGTGGAAAAAACACTTTCTGCACTTGTGATAGTGTTGAAAAACCACTTTTTGCACTTGTGTTAGTGTTGAAAAACCACTTTTCGCACTTGTGTTAGTGTTGAAAAACCACTTTTCGCACTTGTGTTGGTGCAGGAAACCACTTTTGTACTTGTATTAGTGAGGAAAAAACACTTTTTGCACTTGTGATAGTGTTGAAAAAACACTTTTTGCACTTGTGTTAGTGTTGAAAAACCACTTTTCCCACTTGTGTTAGTGTTGAAAAACCACTTTTCGCACTTGTGTTGGTGCAGGAAACCACTTTTGCACTTGTATTAGTGTGGAAAAAACACTTTTTGCACTTGTGATAGTGTTGAAAAACCACTTTTCGCACTTGTGTTAGTGTTGAAAAACCACTTTTCGCACTTGTGTTGGTGCAGGAAACCACTTTTGCACTTGTATTAGTGTGGAAAAAACACTTTTTGCACTTGTGATAGTGTTGAAAAACCACTTTTCGCACTTGTGTTAGTGTTGAAAAACCACTTTTCGCACTTGTGCTGGTGCAGTAAACCACTTTTGCACTTGTGATAGTGTGGAAAAAACACTTTTTGCACTTGTGATAGTGTTGAAAAACCACTTTTCGCACTTGTGTTAGTGTTGAAAAACCACTTTTCGCACTTGTGTTAGTGTTGAAAAACCACTTTTCGCACTTGTGTTGGTGCAGGAAACCACTTTTGCACTTGTATTAGAGTGGAAAAAACACTTTTTGCACTTGTGATAGTGTTGAAAAACCACTTTTCGCACTTGTATTAGTGTGGAAAAAACACTTTTTGCACTTGTGATAGTGTTGAAAAACCACTTTTCGCACTTGTGTTAGTGTTGAAAAACCACTTTTCGCACTTGTGCTGGTGCAGGAAACCACTTTTGCACTTGTGTTAGTGTGGAAAAAACACTTTTTGCACTTGTGATAGTGTTGAAAAACCACTTTTCGCACTTGTGTTAGTGTTGAAAAACCACTTTTCGCACTTGTGTTAGTGTTGAAAAACCACTTTTCGCACTTGTGTTGGTGCAGGAAACCACTTTTGCACTTGTATTAGAGTGGAAAAAACACTTTTTGCACTTGTGATAGTGTTGAAAAACCACTTTTCGCACTTGTGTTAGTGTTGAAAAACCACTTTTCGCACTTGTGCTGGTGCAGGAAACCACTTTTGCACTTGTATTAGTGTGGAAAAAACACTTTTTGCACTTGTGATAGTGTTGAAAAACCACTTTTCGCACTTGTGTTAGTGTTGAAAACCACTTTTCGCACTTGTGCTGGTGCAGGAAACCACTTTTGCACTTGTATTAGTGTGGAAAAAACACTTTTTGCACTTGTGATAGTGTTGAAAAACCACGTTTCGCACTTGTGTTAGTGTTGAAAAACCACTTTTCACACTTGTGTTGGTGCAGGAAAACACTTTTGCACTTGTATTAGTGTGGAAAAAACACTTTGTGCACTTGTGATAGTGTTGAAAAACCACTTTTCGCACTTGTGTTAGTGTTGAAAAACCACTTTTCGCACTTGTGCTGGTGCAGGAAACCACTTTTGCACTTGTATTTGTGTGGGAAAAACACTTTTTGCACTTGTGATAGTGTTGAAAAACCACTTTTCGCACTTGTGTTAGTGTTGAAAAACCACTTTTCGCACTTGTGTTGGTGCAGGAAACCACTTTTGCACTTGTATTAGTGTGGAAAAAACACTTTTTGCACTTGTGATAGTGTTGAAAAACCACTTTTCGCACTTGTGTTAGTGTTGAAAAACCACTTTTCGCACTTGTGCTGGTGCAGGAAACCACTTTTGCACTTGTATTAGTGTGGAAAAAACACTTTTTGCACTTGTGATAGTGTTGAAAAACCACTTTTCGCACTTGTGTTAGTGTTGAAAAACCACTTTTCGCACTTGTGCTGGTGCAGGAAACCACTTTTGCACTTGTATTTGTGTGGGAAAAACACTTTTTTTGCACTTGTGATAGTGTTGAAAAACCACTTTTTGCACTTGTGTTAGTGTTGAAAAACCACTTTTCGCACTTGTGTTAGTGTTGAAAAACCACCTTTCGCACTTGTGTTGGTGCAGGAAACCCCTTTTGCACTTGTATTAGTGTGGAAAAAACACTTTTTGCTCTTGTGATAGTGTTGAATAACCACTTTTCGCACTTGTGTTAGTGTGTGCAGTGTGTGCAGGAAACCACTTTTGCACTTGTATTAATGTGGAATAAACACTTTTTGCACTTGTGATAGTGTTGAAAAACCACTTTTCGCACTTGTGTTAGTGTTGAAAAACCACTTTTCGCACTTGTGTTGGTGCAGGAAACCACTTTTGCACTTGTATTAGTGTGGAAAAAACACTTTTTGCACTTGTGATAGTGTTGAAAAACCACTTTTCGCACTTGTGTTAGTGTTGAAAAACCACTTTTCGCACTTGTGCTGGTGCAGGAAACCACTTTTGCACTTGTGTTAGTGTGGAAAAAACACTTTTTGCACTTGTGATAGTGTTGAAAAACCACTTTTCGCACTTGTGTTAGTGTTGAAAAACCACTTTTCGCACTTGTGTTAGTGTTGAAAAACCACTTTTCGCACTTGTGTTGGTGCAGGAAACCACTTTTGCACTTGTATTAGAGTGGAAAAAACACTTTTTGCACTTGTATTAGTGTGGAAAAAACACTTTTTGCACTTGTGATAGTGTTGAAAAACCACTTTTCGCACTTGTATTAGTGTGGAAAAAACACTTTTTGCACTTGTGATAGTGTTGAAAAACCACTTTTCGCACTTGTGCTGGTGCAGGAAACCACTTTTGCACTTGTGTTAGTGTGGAAAAAACACTTTTTGCACTTGTGATAGTGTTGAAAAACCACTTTTCGCACTTGTGTTAGTGTTGAAAAACCACTTTTCGCACTTGTGCTGGTGCAGGAAACCACTTTTGCACTTGTATTAGTGTGGAAAAAACACTTTTTGCACTTGTGATAGTGTTGAAAAACCACTTTTCGCACTTGTGTTAGTGTTGAAAACCACTTTTCGCACTTGTGCTGGTGCAGGAAACCACTTTTGCACTTGTATTAGTGTGGAAAAAACACTTTTTGCACTTGTGATAGTGTTGAAAAACCACGTTTCGCACTTGTGTTAGTGTTGAAAAACCACTTTTCACACTTGTGTTGGTGCAGGAAAACACTTTTGCACTTGTATTAGTGTGGAAAAAACACTTTGTGCACTTGTGATAGTGTTGAAAAACCACTTTTCGCACTTGTGTTAGTGTTGAAAAACCACTTTTCGCACTTGTGCTGGTGCAGGAAACCACTTTTGCACTTGTATTTGTGTGGGAAAAACACTTTTTGCACTTGTGATAGTGTTGAAAAACCACTTTTCGCACTTGTGTTAGTGTTGAAAAACCACTTTTCGCACTTGTGTTGGTGCAGGAAACCACTTTTGCACTTGTATTAGTGTGGAAAAAACACTTTTTGCACTTGTGATAGTGTTGAAAAACCACTTTTCGCACTTGTGTTAGTGTTGAAAAACCACTTTTCGCACTTGTGCTGGTGCAGGAAACCACTTTTGCACTTGTATTAGTGTGGAAAAAACACTTTTTGCACTTGTGATAGTGTTGAAAAACCACTTTTCGCACTTGTGTTAGTGTTGAAAAACCACTTTTCGCACTTGTGCTGGTGCAGGAAACCACTTTTGCACTTGTATTTGTGTGGGAAAAACACTTTTTTTGCACTTGTGATAGTGTTGAAAAACCACTTTTTGCACTTGTGTTAGTGTTGAAAAACCACTTTTCGCACTTGTGTTAGTGTTGAAAAACCACCTTTCGCACTTGTGTTGGTGCAGGAAACCCCTTTTGCACTTGTATTAGTGTGGAAAAAACACTTTTTGCTCTTGTGATAGTGTTGAATAACCACTTTTCGCACTTGTGTTAGTGTGTGCAGTGTGTGCAGGAAACCACTTTTGCACTTGTATTAATGTGGAATAAACACTTTTTGCACTTGTGATAGTGTTGAAAAACCACTTTTCGCACTTGTGTTAGTGTTGAAAAACCACTTTTCGCACTTGTGTTGGTGCAGGAAACCACTTTTGCACTTGTATTAGTGTGGAAAAAACACTTTTTGCACTTGTGATAGTGTTGAAAAACCACTTTTCGCACTTGTGTTAGTGTTGAAAAACCACTTTTCGCACTTGTGCTGGTGCAGGAAACCACTTTTGCACTTGTGTTAGTGTGGAAAAAACACTTTTTGCACTTGTGATAGTGTTGAAAAACCACTTTTCGCACTTGTGTTAGTGTTGAAAAACCACTTTTCGCACTTGTGTTAGTGTTGAAAAACCACTTTTCGCACTTGTGTTGGTGCAGGAAACCACTTTTGCACTTGTATTAGAGTGGAAAAAACACTTTTTGCACTTGTATTAGTGTGGAAAAAACACTTTTTGCACTTGTGATAGTGTTGAAAAACCACTTTTCGCACTTGTATTAGTGTGGAAAAAACACTTTTTGCACTTGTGATAGTGTTGAAAAACCACTTTTCGCACTTGTGCTGGTGCAGGAAACCACTTTTGCACTTGTGTTAGTGTGGAAAAAACACTTTTTGCACTTGTGATAGTGTTGAAAAACCACTTTTCGCACTTGTGTTAGTGTTGAAAAACCACTTTTCGCACTTGTGTTAGTGTTGAAAAACCACTTTTCGCACTTGTGTTGGTGCAGGAAACCACTTTTGCACTTGTATTAGAGTGGAAAAAACACTTTTTGCACTTGTGATAGTGTTGAAAAACCACTTTTCGCACTTGTGTTAGTGTTGAAAAACCACTTTTCGCACTTGTGCTGGTGCAGGAAACCACTTTTGCACTTGTATTAGTGTGGAAAAAACACTTTTTGCACTTGTGATAGTGTTGAAAAACCACTTTTCGCACTTGTGTTAGTGTTGAAAACCACTTTTCGCACTTGTGCTGGTGCAGGAAACCACTTTTGCACTTGTATTAGTGTGGAAAAAACACTTTTTGCACTTGTGATAGTGTTGAAAAACCACGTTTCGCACTTGTGTTAGTGTTGAAAAACCACTTTTCACACTTGTGTTGGTGCAGGAAAACACTTTTGCACTTGTATTAGTGTGGAAAAAACACTTTGTGCACTTGTGATAGTGTTGAAAAACCACTTTTCGCACTTGTGTTAGTGTTGAAAAACCACTTTTCGCACTTGTGCTGGTGCAGGAAACCACTTTTGCACTTGTATTTGTGTGGGAAAAACACTTTTTGCACTTGTGATAGTGTTGAAAAACCACTTTTCGCACTTGTGTTAGTGTTGAAAAACCACTTTTCGCACTTGTGTTGGTGCAGGAAACCACTTTTGCACTTGTATTAGTGTGGAAAAAACACTTTTTGCACTTGTGATAGTGTTGAAAAACCACTTTTCGCACTTGTGTTAGTGTTGAAAAACCACTTTTCGCACTTGTGCTGGTGCAGGAAACCACTTTTGCACTTGTATTAGTGTGGAAAAAACACTTTTTGCACTTGTGATAGTGTTGAAAAACCACTTTTCGCACTTGTGTTAGTGTTGAAAAACCACTTTTCGCACTTGTGCTGGTGCAGGAAACCACTTTTGCACTTGTATTTGTGTGGGAAAAACACTTTTTTTGCACTTGTGATAGTGTTGAAAAACCACTTTTTGCACTTGTGTTAGTGTTGAAAAACCACTTTTCGCACTTGTGTTAGTGTTGAAAAACCACCTTTCGCACTTGTGTTGGTGCAGGAAACCCCTTTTGCACTTGTATTAGTGTGGAAAAAACACTTTTTGCTCTTGTGATAGTGTTGAATAACCACTTTTCGCACTTGTGTTAGTGTGTGCAGTGTGTGCAGGAAACCACTTTTGCACTTGTATTAATGTGGAATAAACACTTTTTGCACTTGTGATAGTGTTGAAAAACCACTTTTCGCACTTGTGTTAGTGTTGAAAAACCACTTTTCGCACTTGTGTTGGTGCAGGAAACCACTTTTGCACTTGTATTAGTGTGGAAAAAACACTTTTTGCACTTGTGATAGTGTTGAAAAACCACTTTTCGCACTTGTGTTAGTGTTGAAAAACCACTTTTCGCACTTGTGCTGGTGCAGGAAACCACTTTTGCACTTGTGTTAGTGTGGAAAAAACACTTTTTGCACTTGTGATAGTGTTGAAAAACCACTTTTCGCACTTGTGTTAGTGTTGAAAAACCACTTTTCGCACTTGTGTTAGTGTTGAAAAACCACTTTTCGCACTTGTGTTGGTGCAGGAAACCACTTTTGCACTTGTATTAGAGTGGAAAAAACACTTTTTGCACTTGTATTAGTGTGGAAAAAACACTTTTTGCACTTGTGATAGTGTTGAAAAACCACTTTTCGCACTTGTATTAGTGTGGAAAAAACACTTTTTGCACTTGTGATAGTGTTGAAAAACCACTTTTCGCACTTGTGTTAGTGTTGAAAAACCACTTTTCGCACTTGTGCTGGTGCAGGAAACCACTTTTGCACTTGTGTTAGTGTGGAAAAAACACTTTTTGCACTTGTGATAGTGTTGAAAAACCACTTTTCGCACTTGTGTTAGTGTTGAAAAACCACTTTTCGCACTTGTGTTAGTGTTGAAAAACCACTTTTCGCACTTGTGTTGGTGCAGGAAACCACTTTTGCACTTGTATTAGAGTGGAAAAAACACTTTTTGCACTTGTGATAGTGTTGAAAAACCACTTTTCGCACTTGTGTTAGTGTTGAAAAACCACTTTTCGCACTTGTGCTGGTGCAGGAAAGCACTTTTGCACTTGTATTAGTGTGGAAAAAACACTTTTTGCACTTGTGATAGTGTTGAAAAACCACTTTTCGCACTTGTGTTAGTGTTGAAAACCACTTTTCGCACTTGTGCTGGTGCAGGAAACCACTTTTGCACTTGTATTAGTGTGGAAAAAACACTTTTTGCACTTGTGATAGTGTTGAAAAACCACGTTTCGCACTTGTGTTAGTGTTGAAAAACCACTTTTCACACTTGTGTTGGTGCAGGAAAACACTTTTGCACTTGTATTAGTGTGGAAAAAACACTTTGTGCACTTGTGATAGTGTTGAAAAACCACTTTTCGCACTTGTGTTAGTGTTGAAAAACCACTTTTCGCACTTGTGCTGGTGCAGGAAAACACTTTTGCACTTGTATTAGTGTGGAAAAAACACTTTGTGCACTTGTGATAGTGTTGAAAAACCACGTTTCGCACTTGTGTTAGTGTTGAAAAACCACTTTTCACACTTGTGTTGGTGCAGGAAAACACTTTTGCACTTGTATTAGTGTGGAAAAAACACTTTGTGCACTTGTGATAGTGTTGAAAAAACACTTTTTGCACTTGTGATAGTGTTGAAAAACCACTTTTCGCACTTGTGTTAGTGTTGAAAAACCACTTTTCGCACTTGTGTTAGTGAAGGAAACCACTTTTCGCACTTGTGTTAGTGTTGAAAACCCACTTTTCGCACTTGTGTTAGTGTTGAAAATCCACTTTTCGCACTTGTGTTGGTGCAGGAAACCACTTTTGCACTTGTATTAGTGTGGAAAAAACACTTTTTGCACTTGTGATAGTGTTGAAAAACCACTTTTCGCACTTGTGTTAGTGTTGAAAAACCACTTTTCGCACCTGTGTTGGTGCAGGAAACCACTTTTGCATTTGTATTAGTGTGGAAAAAACACTTTTTGCAATTGTGATAGTGTTGAAAAACCACTTTTCGCACTTGTGTTAGTGTTGAAAAACCACTTTTCGCACTTGTGCTGGTGCAGGAAACCACTTTTGCACTTGTAATAGTGTGGAAAAAAAACTTTTCGCACTTGTGATAGTGTTGAAAAACCACTTTTCGCACTTGTGTTAGTGTTCAAAAACCACTTTTCGCACTTGTGTAGTGTTGAAAAACCACTTTTCGCACTTGTGTTGGTGCAGGAAACCACTTTTGTACTTTTATTAGTGTTGAAAAACCACTTTTTGCACTTGTGATAGTGTTGAAAAACCACTTTTCGCACTTGTGTTCGTGCTGAAAAACCACTTTTCGCACTTGTGCTGGTGCAGGAAACCACTTTTGCACTTGTATTAGTGTGGAAAAAACACTTTCTGCACTTGTGATAGTGTTGAAAAACCACTTTTTGCACTTGTGTTATTGTTGAAAAACCACTTTTCGCACTTGTGTTAGTGTTGAAAAACCACTTTTCGCACTTGTGTTGGTGCAGGAAACCACTTTTGTACTTGTATTAGTGAGGAAAAAACACTTTTTGCACTTGTGATAGTGTTGAAAAAACACTTTTTGCACTTGTGTTAGTGTTGAAAAACCACTTTTCCCACTTGTGTTAGTGTTGAAAAACCACTTTTCGCACTTGTGTTGGTGCAGGAAACCACTTTTGCACTTGTATTAGTGTGGAAAAAACACTTTTTGCACTTGTGATAGTGTTGAAAAACCACTTTTCGCACTTGTGTTAGTGTTGAAAAACCACTTTTCGCACTTGTGTTGGTGCAGGAAACCACTTTTGCACTTGTATTAGTGTGGAAAAAACACTTTTTGCACTTGTGATAGTGTTGAAAAACCACTTTTCGCACTTGTGTTAGTGTTGAAAAACCACTTTTCGCACTTGTGCTGGTGCAGGAAACCACTTTTGCACTTGTGTTAGTGTGGAAAAAACACTTTTTGCACTTGTGATAGTGTTGAAAAACCACTTTTCGCACTTGTGTTAGTGTTGAAAAACCACTTTTCGCACTTGTGTTAGTGTTGAAAAACCACTTTTCGCACTTGTGTTGGTGCAGGAAACCACTTTTGCACTTGTATTAGAGTGGAAAAAACACTTTTTGCACTTGTGATAGTGTTGAAAAACCACTTTTCGCACTTGTATTAGTGTGGAAAAAACACTTTTTGCACTTGTGATAGTGTTGAAAAACCACTTTTCGCACTTGTGTTAGTGTTGAAAAACCACTTTTCGCACTTGTGCTGGTGCAGGAAACCACTTTTGCACTTGTGTTAGTGTGGAAAAAACACTTTTTGCACTTGTGATAGTGTTGAAAAACCACTTTTCGCACTTGTGTTAGTGTTGAAAAACCACTTTTCGCACTTGTGTTAGTGTTGAAAAACCACTTTTCGCACTTGTGTTGGTGCAGGAAACCACTTTTGCACTTGTATTAGAGTGGAAAAAACACTTTTTGCACTTGTGATAGTGTTGAAAAACCACTTTTCGCACTTGTGTTAGTGTTGAAAAACCACTTTTCGCACTTGTGCTGGTGCAGGAAACCACTTTTGCACTTGTATTAGTGTGGAAAAAACACTTTTTGCACTTGTGATAGTGTTGAAAAACCACTTTTCGCACTTGTGTTAGTGTTGAAAACCACTTTTCGCACTTGTGCTGGTGCAGGAAACCACTTTTGCACTTGTATTAGTGTGGAAAAAACACTTTTTGCACTTGTGATAGTGTTGAAAAACCACGTTTCGCACTTGTGTTAGTGTTGAAAAACCACTTTTCACACTTGTGTTGGTGCAGGAAAACACTTTTGCACTTGTATTAGTGTGGAAAAAACACTTTGTGCACTTGTGATAGTGTTGAAAAACCACTTTTCGCACTTGTGTTAGTGTTGAAAAACCACTTTTCGCACTTGTGCTGGTGCAGGAAACCACTTTTGCACTTGTATTTGTGTGGGAAAAACACTTTTTGCACTTGTGATAGTGTTGAAAAACCACTTTTCGCACTTGTGTTAGTGTTGAAAAACCACTTTTCGCACTTGTGTTGGTGCAGGAAACCACTTTTGCACTTGTATTAGTGTGGAAAAAACACTTTTTGCACTTGTGATAGTGTTGAAAAACCACTTTTCGCACTTGTGTTAGTGTTGAAAAACCACTTTTCGCACTTGTGCTGGTGCAGGAAACCACTTTTGCACTTGTATTAGTGTGGAAAAAACACTTTTTGCACTTGTGATAGTGTTGAAAAACCACTTTTCGCACTTGTGTTAGTGTTGAAAAACCACTTTTCGCACTTGTGCTGGTGCAGGAAACCACTTTTGCACTTGTATTTGTGTGGGAAAAACACTTTTTTTGCACTTGTGATAGTGTTGAAAAACCACTTTTTGCACTTGTGTTAGTGTTGAAAAACCACTTTTCGCACTTGTGTTAGTGTTGAAAAACCACCTTTCGCACTTGTGTTGGTGCAGGAAACCCCTTTTGCACTTGTATTAGTGTGGAAAAAACACTTTTTGCTCTTGTGATAGTGTTGAATAACCACTTTTCGCACTTGTGTTAGTGTGTGCAGTGTGTGCAGGAAACCACTTTTGCACTTGTATTAATGTGGAATAAACACTTTTTGCACTTGTGAGTAGTGTAATAATGTTGCTTCTGGGACACCTCCGTTTAACATGGGAAATCCCTATCTAATGTCATTTACCCCCTTGTCTTTTTCAAAAATCATAAACACCTCTATTTCTCCCACCCTCATCTTTATGAACCTTTTGTCTGTAGTACCTATCCTTAATGTTGTTCATTAGACCACTCAAACACTACAAATATTTGTTTTCTCTTATAGACCTATCATCCTTCTTCTACATATCATCTGGCAGATTAATCTTTGACCCATTCACTTCCATATTAATTCTTTCCCTCCCTCATTGCCCCTAAACACCTATATTTCTCTCACCCTGTTCTTTACGAACCTTCTAACCTTTTGACATGTTATCCTTATTCATTAGACCACTTAAACACCTGTGATCCTTCTGACCTCATGGACCTTTTAACCTTTTACTCTTAATATCATCTGGTGAATATAACCCACTCAAACAACGACCCTACAAATATTTGTTTATGCGTGGGAAATAATTTAATTCTCCTACAACTCTCTTCACCATCTAATATATTAACAAAAAATATGTTTGAGTTTGGTTCTTTATTAAGATATTTTAACTGAGCTAAGATAAAATGGTAAACCTCCCTCAATGTTCTTGTTTGAGCGCCTCCAGTGCCACATACCATTTTTTGGTAAGCCCGCCCACTTTTTGGTAAACCACGCCCATTTTTACTAAGCCCCGCCCACTTTTTGTTAAGCCACGCCCACTTTTTACTAAGCCCCGCCCACTTTTGCTAAGCTCCTCCCACTTTTGCTAAGTCCCACCCACTTTATAAACTCTTCAGCATTGTATCATTTCCAGGTAATACATAACATCATTTTCAGGGAATTTCCATCACATCATTTCCAGTTAAGACACGCCCAGGGAATTTCCACAGGAAATGACACACACCCAGCCCTTCTTATAAAAGGCACCGACCACACAGGCTTTTTCAAACACGCTTTCTGCTTCACTTGAGAATGGACTCCTATGCCGAAATGGAATGGGATAACTTTGCTATTCCTTGGAGTCCTACTACCTGTGTAGCGCTCAACCTTCAGATTGATGAACTGGACTCGAACCTCTTGTCGATGGAGGAAATTGTATCTGAGCTACGAAATGAAAATTCTACTTTTAACACAACTTGGGATAAAGTTATTTTTTTGTTTGAAGATCTTTTGAACAACCAAGACCCACAGAACGAGTTCTACCTTGATGACCCAGCCAAAGAGTTATACCTTGGAGATCCACAAAATCCTGAAAAAGAGTTCTACCATGATGATACTTATTGTGAGTTATCAAAACAAAACCCACTGAACGAGTTCTACCTTGATGACCCAGCCAAAGAGTTATACCTTGGAGACTCACTAAATTTGGGAAAAACTAATTATGAGGTCTGCCTAGATGGTTCTAACTGTGGAGCCTACCTTGGAGACTCACTAAATTTGGGAAAAACAAATTATGAGGTTTGCCTAGATGGTTCT